>NW_006408574.1:12462133-12463072 GCF_000296735.1 Chrysochloris asiatica
CCATCGAGTCGGTTCCGACCCATAGTGACCCTGTATAGGGTTTCCAAGGAGCAGCTGGTGAGCTTGAACTGCTACTCTTGCAGTTCAAATGGCTTTGTAGTCTGGCTTTTTTCTCAAGCTGTTTTCTGGGTAATCGTGGCAAAGGTTATGCTGGAGACTGGGGGAATCTCATCACTTACTTAGGACCTAGTACATGCTGCATGATAAGGTAGTAGGTTTATGGCTGGCTACTCACACAACCTGTGTAAAACCCTACAATTCATGTAAGCTTAAGTATGGTGCTGTAAGTTAAGCACTGGACCACTAACTGCAAGGTCAGCACATCAAACCAGCTACCCTTCAGAAACCCTATACAGGGTCGTTATGAGTCAGAACAGACTCAGTGATAAACAACAATAGTGGCATCATTAGGCTGATGATAAACCTGAAGTTTAGGGTCGTAGATGATGGCCGTTGTGTGCTGTGGAATTGGTTCCTACACATAGTGGCCCTGCATAGGGTTTCCAAAGCTACAGACCTTTACAGAAGCAGAAAGCCTCCTCTTTCTCCCTCAGAATGGCTGCTAGTTTCAAACTGCTGACCTTGAGGTTAGCAGCCTGACTTGTAACCACAATGCTACCAGAGCTCCATGAATGAACCGTTGGTTTCATTCCATCTCAGTTCTAGAACTGATACTGTTTTCCCTGTGACCGCTGTGGACACAGCAGAGGTGTGTCAGAGCTGTACCCAGGCAACCTCAGAATCATTTAATAACCAGCTTTCCAGACCACAGAGAAAGACTTGCTCAGATATTTTTGGATACATCTATTATATCATTTCCCTTAAAGATTTTTTGCCCTAGATTTAAGCCTTTTATGAGAGGGCTTCACAATGTTCACGGAAAATTTTCATTACCTTTCAGTTCCAATTTTCCATGAAGATTTTGAAGCTCCCTTGTGT
>NW_006408574.1:12470019-12481412 GCF_000296735.1 Chrysochloris asiatica
AAAAACTATGAAAATATCTTAAAAGTTGTTCCTGTGAATCATTATGTCCTGTTTTGAATGATTAATCACATTTCAGTTCCATATCCTGTCTTAATCACATCCTCCCTTTGTGACATCCTCCCTGAGTGCATTACATCCTTCCTTTGTAACAAATCCCTCCCTAAAAAAAGACAATAAAAGGCTGAGGTAAAGTGAATTCTGCATGCAATGCTGTGCAATGCTGGGCAATCCTAGACAATATGTTTGCAGATCTGTCTACCTGCCAGTTTGCATTATATCTATGTGTCTGTCTTTTTGTATATATTTCATCTCTCTCTTTCTCTATCACTTTTGCTGCCAGATTTCCCTTCTTCGTGACACCCACACTTCCTTGTTGAGGCGGGACCCCAACATAGGACCTCGACATTGTGGGATTAAGTTTTACTGAACACTTAAATGACTGTGCTTTCTTTGGATTCTGTGAATGGAATGATTACTTTTCAAGTATCCTTAGACCTGACTTCTTCCAAAAGCACTTATATGGTTAGATGTGGGGTCTAAGAAGAGCTTTTAGACCTCTGTGTTCATGTGGCTGCTCTAAAGGGGTGGCTGGAAGTGTACCAGTGCAGCTAAGATCATGTGATGTGTATTTTAGTGTGGCTTGAGCCCCGGTGGTTTTGTAGGATAAGCACTGGACTGCTAACCGCAAGGTCGGCAGTCCAAACCCACTAGCTGCTCTGTGGGAGAACGATGAAGCTTTCTGTTCCCGTAAAGATCGACAGCATCGGAAACTCTGTACAGGTCGCTATGAGTCGGAACTGACTCGAAGGCACGTAACCACCAACACAACATGTCTGCATATAAGGGTATTTCTCTGAACTTTTAAATTTCATCATCACCCGAATACTACTGCAGGACTATATTTCTAGTTATAAAGGAGGATTTTAGTTCAGTGTCTGGAATGATATGGCAACCTAAAAATGAATAATCCAAATGCTTATGTTATAAGGAGTATTAAAGGTTAGTCTGCTTATAAACGACAGGATTTTCCATGTGGTCTTTGGGAGGATTTTTAATATGGAATTCTAAAGTGTAAATAAGCAGGTATTTGGAAACGAATTTCCCTTGTAGTTGACATCTTTTCTAGCATTTGATTTTATCCAGAATTCTTGTTTAGCTCATCTTTGCTTTGCTAACAGACTTTATCCCCTGAGCTTTTTGTCATACTCAACCTGGTTCTAAAGGAGTACTGGTTAAGGTTCTCTTACTTAAAAGGTGACAATAGTGTTTTTGGTAGTTGTTTTTCATCAAGAAATTTGGATGTTTGTTCTGGAACCTTTTGGGGGAAGGAGTAGTTTTGTGAGTTCAGACTCATGGCCAACTTTTGCCTCACTAAACCAAGTTGCCGGGCCCCACTCTGTCTCAATTGTGCTTGTGAGAGTTCTGTAGACAGGAATGAATCCTGCACTTGAAGATTGGCCATCTGACATTGTGGAAGCCATAGCTACTCACACCTGGGACTCTAACCAGCCAAGCATTGTACATATGACAGCATTAAACCCAGGTTTTCTATTGTCAGTGTGATGTGTTCCAAATCAAAACGTATTTCTGCTGTTTTCCTAGGGAGCTTCTTATTACTACAGTAAATAATTCTTGGGGTGTTTGATAGGGTAGACATAACCCACATGCCTGTGTTCCAAACAAAATCTAAAAATGGAAAAGCAAGGTAATGAAAAATTTGGACTAGTGACATATATATACGGCTTATTATCTCCCTAAAATGTCATGATTTTGTTTTCTATTTCTGTATGCTCTTATTTTTTTTAAAAAGAATTGAGGACAATGAAAAGATCTAAATTGATACATTTCATAACCTAAGCAGAGATGGTGACCAGCAGAACGGTACAGGAAGGATACGTGACACTGGTGATTCTTGGCTGGCTCAGTGTAGTTTTTTTGAATGGAGGCCAACACCCCTTGTTTTTTTCTCGATTTTAAGGTCCGAGTATAACTCTTCCACCTGCTGTTCAGAGCACTTGGCCATGCCCACCACCCTCTAAACCCTGTTTTATCTGAATGGCTCCATTTAAGCTGAACTTTAGGAGAGTATTTCAGTGTAAAAAAGCAGCTATACATTATATTTTTAGATGTATATTGCCAGGGAGTGAAAAAATAAAGTAAGATTGTGTAATAAAAAAATAACATCACATTTTCTAGATTAGAATTCTCATTCTGTATACTGAAATGCATAAACTAGGCAACTGCACATTGGAAAGCATTTATTGTACACTGCACAACAATCACATTGCACTGTATACTTAAAAACAAACTTAACATTTTCCTCCCACCTCTCCACAACAAAAAAATGATTTGAAGAAATGAAACCCTAACATGAGATGAGCCTTCATCTGACTCTTCTGCTCTGTACTGGGTTTGTTCTAAAGTGGAGTGGTGGTCGGTGTGGTTGTGTGTTGTCGAGTTGGTGCCTACTCACAGTGATCCTTTATCTGGGATCCTGTGTGTGGCTTTAGAGGCTGTAAATATTTATGGGAGCAGACAGCCTCATCTTTCTTTCGTGAAGCAGTTGGTGAGCTCTTACTACTGACCCTGCACCCCAGTGCCTAACTCAGCTATGTGACTAGGGTTCCAAAAGGCAGTACTTAGTATTATAATAATTAACATGAAATAATAGGTAGATTTTACCAATTAATACCTTGTTGGTCATTTGGGTGTAAAACTTCAGTTCTTACAAAGAGTGGAATATGTCGTTCCAGTGATGAAAACTAGCAACTGTTTTGGTGTTTGTAGATTGATTGAGTGATTGGTAGACTATAAATGCATAGTATCAACAAATTGGGTTTACTATTTATGCCCTCCAGATGTGTCTCAATTCTAAAGGAACGTGAAGCCTTTTCTTTGAATAGATCTTAGTCACAAAATTAGGTCCTAGAACTACTTCAGATATTGTTGTTCCTGAAAGCAGTGCTTTCTCTTCTGTCTAAAGCAGGTGTTCTTTCTGGGTGGAGATTGTCAGAGTTCAGGAAAATTTGGGTGGTTGAGGGTTCTCTCAGCTTCATTCTTTCATACAAACTTTATCCGCTTTTCTTGCCTCACCCAAATACAAATAATGGTGCTGATCATGGATATTTCTGCTGTAATGTTAGTAGAGAACTGATCATTTGGCTCTTGGAAACCCTCTAGTTTAGGAAAACCAAAGTTTCATCTCAGAACTTTTCACTTCCAGAATGACTATTGATACACTGTGGTGTTGATTCCGACTCATAGTGACCCTGCAAAGGGTTTCTGAGGCTGTAAGTCTTTATGGGAGCAGAAAGCCTCATCTTTCTCCCACGGAATGGCTGGTAGTTTCAAACTGCTGACCTTCATAACCACTATATGCGACCAGAGCTCTTTATAAGCTAATGTAAGTCATAGAATTTTCCTAGTTTCCACCAAATTTAATGCAAATGAAGACTGAAAACGTCTAAATCTAGCTTTGTGGTGGTTAAGTATCATCGAGTTGGGTCTGACCCATAGCGACCTTGTATAGGGTTTCTGAGGAGCGGCTGGTGAGTTTGAACCACTGACTTTGCGCTACAAACTGACCTTATGGTCAAGCGCTTATCCCACAGGCCACACCTAGTTTAGGCATTCCATTGTCCAGATTAGGAACCAGAGAGCTTGAGAGGAAAGTGTTTGCTCAGGGTCACTCAGCTAAACCTGCGAGCTGGGCCTCTGGGGCCTTTGTATCTTTGGACCTCCAGGTCTAGTCTCTTCTCTCTTGGTTCCTTATATTCAGAGTGGGCAGAAGGCTGGACAACTGACCTAATTTTAAACGATGGTGTGGAATAAATTTTGTTCAGCTGCATAGAAACTGCAGACGATGTCTAGTAGAATTGGTTATTTGCTGAATGTAGTAGCTGGTTCAGCTGGTTCCCCCCTCTCATGTTCACTCTAGTCTCTGCCCAGCTACTGAATAATCTCCTGAACCCAATTTTCTAACTGACAACACCGCTGACAGTTTTCTTTCTTGAAGAACCCTGAAGTGGCTTTGTAGATCAGAGTGATTGGTGTTTTAGATCACATTGACTTGTGACCTTGAGAGGTCATAGTGCCTTTGCTGCTTCCATGGACTTGGCCGGTGCTGTTTTTTTCCTCTCTTCCCACACGATACCGTCAAGACAGGTGATGAGAGGCTGCCGGCCTCCTAGACTGACTTTGATCCTCAGAAGAAGGAAAACTAGTGGAAAAAATAGTCTTCGTTCTTGTCCAATGCAGGGTATTCTCCAGTAGGAAGTGGCCCTTCATAGTTCAGGGGTTGCTTCATTGAGATGCCCTCTGAACTGATAGCCAGGCTTCTACACTTTCTTTAGGGCTCGTGCATCTGGGCCCCAAATTGCCTCCTGACTTCCAATGAGGCAACTCGTTCCCAACAGCTTCCGGCTTCCCTTTGGCTCACCGGGGCCAGGGTGGCAAGAATTATTTTACTTTAACCAAACGAAACAGCACACTGGAAGACATCTGTTATGCTGACAGTACAGTTATGATGGGGAGGCCTTTCCGTTAGGGAAACTGCTTACAGGGAGGAAAGTCGCAAGTCATTTTTCTCAGCGCTTTCTTCTCCCTTCTGCTCAATAAACACCCCCTCCCTCTTTATAATGGAGAGAAAGAAAAGAGAAGTCTACATAGCTTATTGTAAGGGGAACCATATTCATAAATAGCTTCTTGATTGAGAACAAATGCCTCATTAATCTTCAGTGCCTCAGCTTGAGAGAGCACAAGGAGAGTCAGGAAGACTAATGACTGACGTTGTGGAGAAGCACAGTGTTACTGTTAGTACACACCAGAGCATGAGTGCCCGCGGGTCTCATCTGCACGCCACCTCGCCTAGACCAAGAGGGAGATCCCAGGAAGGGCTGAAGGAAACTGCAAACTGCCATGCGGACAATTCTCCGAGATATGGCAGAAATGAGTTCAATAGCAGGATGGGGAACTCCTGTACTTTTCAATGTGTTATCAAAGGTCATGCTGAGAAGAAGAAGAAGACAAAGAAAATCAGCCAGCTGGATTTTCATCTAGAAGCCAAGTGTTGTACAGTTTTAAAAGCGAAAGATGGATATTCGACTAGATGCATTTTCCTTAGAATCCTGGAGAGGCTGATATGGAAAAGCTGTGAGTTATGTGTAGATACCTTGGAGCAGTCTTGAGTTTTACGGGAGTTTGCCTGATGACTGAAAGGTTGGTGGTTCAGATCCACCCAGAAGCACCTCAAAACAAAGCTCTGGAAATCTCCTATCAGCCCATGAAAATTCTGTGGAGCACAGTTCTACTCTGACATAGCTGGGGTCACCATGAGTTGATCAACTGAAGAGCAACTGTTGTTTGTTATTTTTTCCCTTCTTGCCACCTGTTACGTCCCTGGCTTGCCACCCAGGTATGGACAGGTGCTCTGCCAACCTCAAATGATTTTCATAGTGACATAAGCAAAGGCATTCTGAGTACGTGGGCAAAATGTACATTGGACCGAATGTCTATCTTGAATCAAGTTATCTATTCTCTCTTCACATCAGGCAAATAACTAGATAACGATTTTTAAATAGTTAAAATGCAGTATGTTGATTTGGTTTGTTATGAATTAAGAGTCCTGGTGTGACACTGTAGGATAAGCACTGGACTGACTGCTAACTGCAAGGTCTCCAGTTGCTCTTCGGAAACCGTTACAGGGTTGCTATGGGTTGGAACTGACTGGGTGACACTTCACAACAACAACGCTATAAATTAATTAAATGAAGAGAAACTCTAGTTTCATGACTCAGAAGAACTGAATCAAAATTCAGTTAGTTGTAAACTTTCACTCAGTCCACAATAAAAACCTTAAAAAAAAAATTTTAAATTCAGTTAGTATAATATAAGGCCCCAGATATTTTGAGTCTGTTGAAGGAGAAGCCCATCTCACTTAGATGTTTTCTTTCTGAAAATCAGTAAAGACTATTAGGGGTTAAGGAAGTCATTGGTAGTTTTGTATGCACACATGAGAAGTTCCCAGTTTCTGAATGCATTAGGGACAACTCCTACTTACGCCTTGATGCAAGGGCTTCATACAGGCTCTGCCATGGTCGATGAAGTGAAACAGGAACAGACTGGAATTTTTGAAACTCGGGTGAATTGTCATGTAACTGGAATGGGAGAGATGGAAGAGGCGTAGTGCATCCTTACAGGACCCTGACACAGCTGAGTCGAGTTTTGTCAGGATTGTGGAGAGCCAGTGTGGTTGGCTGCCATCTTTGAGTGGGGCTTGGCCATCCCTGAAGCCCCGCTTCAATGTTATGCAGATTTCTCCTCACTTTAAAACACCATCGAACCAGCCCCCATTTGCAACAAATTCATCTTCACAGTCTCTTCCACTTGCTGCACGTGCAGCTTTTGAATCATTCATTGACAAGGATTCAGGCTTTTTCTTGGGCTAAAATAAGGCTAAATAGCAATCACCTGGTCCGACCTACACTTTCTTAAAGACTGAGATAGGATGGATTGCAATCATAATCCACGGATGGCCTGTATTAAAGGATACAGTTTTCATAAGTGCTTTTAGTACTTTACTCAATTGTGTGGCTTTTTGCTAAAACCATGTAGGGACCCTGTCTGACTTCCCCTGGTTTCAAACTCAAAATCAACCCAACACCGGTTCCTGTAAAGTGGAGGTTAGACATGCCTCCCCCTACAACCTTCTTTATTCTGACACCATCCCTCCCATAACACTGGTTCACAACTGTGTTCCACCATCCAATGGCCACACAGAACTCATAACCATACTCATGATTCGGAGATTTATTAGGGAAGTGAACAGTGTACATAGAATTCAGGATCAGAACAGTTCAGGCTGAAGCAGTTCTTGAGTCAGGAACAGCTCTTGTCTGCCATATTGCAAGCACTCCTCACTGTTTTCTTCAGCCTTTCAGTCATGTGACCCCATTAACCTCTCAGTCCTCTCTGGCAAGTGATGCAAAGCTCTCTGAGCTGGTCTGTGAACGCCTAAAGGGCACAATCTGCAAGTTTGTCGTTTGCCCCACCGGCACTCAGCTTTACTCAGTCCATGGGCCTAGAGCCCAAAGCTGCTCTGTCTCCCCAGGCCACCATCTCTGCCATCGCTGCTTTTCTAGGTAGCGATCTCACAGTCCACTCATGCTCTTCTTGATTGTCCTGACATCATCTGTCTCTGCTTCTGAGATGATTCCTTTTAAACCTAGATGGAGAGCAAAAGTAACCTCCTCTATACCTTATTTGCATGAGTTCACTCAATTACTTGGTGGAAATTTAAGAAGACTTTGGATAGAAAAGCCATATCAAGTCAATTCAAGGCACTACACTTGTGAAATGACATTCATTACTGTGTTACATGCTTGTTACATAAAAGAGGAAAAAACACCCAAGCAACAAATACATTTTTCAAAGACTTGTCCCTGTTTCTATACATGCCGACCAGTCTAAGGCACTGGGAATCCTGGTTTTAGAGTCCTGGTGTGACACTGTAGAATCAGTGCTCAACTGCTAACCCCAAGGTTGGCTATTCAAACCTACCAATAGCTCAAACCCTACATAGGATTGCTGTGAGTCAGAACTGCCTCTACGCCACTTAAGAACAAGAAAAAGAAGAAAGTAATAAAATCAGTTACCCTTGAGGTGAATTGACCACATGGGGGATCTGCCCCTCTCTCCATTTCTGATAAATGAGCCACATTTTAAGAAGTGGATCTTCCACGTTTTCTTTTTTTAATGTTTTATTGTGAATTATATGATAGTTTACATGAGAGAACTTTAGTTTTACGTTCATTCCATCGTATATCGTTTCATTGCCATGGTTCCAATCCCCTCCTTGCATCATCAACCGACCAAAGGGTATATCCTAGAAACCCGCCCCTAAACACCCCCCCAACCCCACCCCAATTCTTCAGCACACAGTCCCTCTCCCTCTCTGGATCCAAAGTCCCCAGCTGCTTCACCCCACATCATCATCTCTGCCTCTATCTCAGGCATTGCTGCTTCTCTGGGTAGGGTCCTGCTCTCGGCTCTTTTCCGTTGATGGTCCTAGAGACCTCGGCTCCTAGACTGGAGAGTTAATCACTCCCTTCCTTGCTACAAAATGTCTACCTTTACATTTCCAACCCTCACAATCAGTCCTCATAACAATTATCCACTATTGTATTACAGGTGATCTATCTGCATTTCATTTCATCAGCTCTGCCTAGACAGATTGGATAGTACTCACTGGAGAGTCTGTCTTCCTCCATGCCCCCTAGCTCTAGGTTCCCTCTTGAAAGCTTGTAAACCAGTCACTTCTTGCCTTTGTATTCCCCCCGCCCCCCAATTTGAGTATCCAATGTCCAAGTTGCCCATCTTTGTCTACTCTGTGTGTGGAGGGGGTGGGAATGTTTCTTGCTGTAAGGATTTGTTCCCTCTTTTGAGTTACTGCATCCATAGGTATAGGACAAGTTCATCAAATTGTATCATATCACTCTTTTTTTCCTCTTCTTTCTTCTCCTGATTGAGCTCTGATCTTCGAGTCATCGGGGCCAGGTCAAGTGGGTACCATCTGCAAGTTCCACATTTTCTTGATCAGCAGTTTGTAAGCTAGTTTTCTGTTAAAGTGATTAATTATTCTTTGTTTTTCCTGGCTCAGGTAGCCCTATTTTATGGTTTTGCATTTCTGTTATGAACATGTCAGATAAATGAGGGGTGCGTGTATACTTGAGTCTCATAATTTTTCTAGGGCACTGAAAATTGGTTTTAGTGGTACTTGTAGTTATATCAGCTAAAACGAGAGCGTCTTACGAGGCAGCTTGAGAATGTTAGTATTGGCATTTCTGTAAGTGATGTTTTATAGAAGAGCCATTGGAACATGACTTCCCTCTGCTGCAAATAATGAACAACTGTGGTCGCTGTATTATAACAATGTCCTTCTCATCATTGTTACTGAGGCTGTGCCGGCACCTTGGTTATAGACGCTCTTTTTCATGGTTTAATAACTAAGCCATTAAAAAAAATCATCATTCCATGTTGTAAATTTGTATACAAACTGTTCATCGCCATGGTGAATTTTTTATGAGACTGACTTTAAAAAATACTTGGCAGTGTTAAAAGGGGATTTTGTCAAGGGTGCTAGGTGAGAGAAGGAGACCAACACAGGAAGGGTCCAGTATTTTCGGATATGATCTGAATTTATATATATTTGTTCATTCAGCTTTTAGCTGCCCGGAGGGAGGGAAAACACCGCACAATGGCTCTTTTAATGCTGTTCTTGGGAGACAGAAATAACAGTTGCCTTATAATCATGTTGTAACAGACATTTTCGTTTATTTTTTTTGTTTTGTTTTAGGGAACGTTGGTTGACTAGCAATCTATCTAAATCTTTCTAATAGTGAGTCATTTTATACTGAGTGTTATTGTTCCTGGAAGAGGCATGCTCATTAAACATAAGCTGAAACGAGGTTGGCAGTGAATTCAAACTGTTTGATTTTATTTATTTATGTATTTTTTCTGTCAAGTGCAACAGCTTTGGTAAATTTGTAGATTGGGGTGGAGAGAAGCTGCGGCACATGGAGGAGCTCCAGAATTAACCATTGTTGTTCTTGTTAAGTGCCGTTGAGTTGGTTCCGACCCATAGTGACCCTGTATAGGTTTCCGAGGAGCAGCTGGTGAGTTTGAACCACCGACCTTGCAGTTCAGACGGCTTTGCAGTCTGTCGTATTAACGCACAGCGCCACATCAGGATTCCAGAAGGAACCATAGGGGCCTTATTTTTAATTGTCGTTGTCAAGTGCTTTCAAGTTGGTTCCAACTCATAGTAACCCTGTGTAGGGTTTCCAAGGAGTGGCTGGTGAGTTTGAACCACCAACCTTGTGATCCAGTGCATTATCCTGCAGCACCACACCAAGACTCCATTCATTCTAAATTGCATGTACACAGGGACTTTGAAAAGTTCCTGGAAAAATTCCTTATCTTTTCATTTCATTTTCCCATTAAGGTTTTGAGGCCCCCTTGTATTACGTGTTGTTATTGTTTATTATAAAAGTTGTAAATACCATTAATCTCTTTAATGGGAGCACAGTGGCACTGTATGATATGCACTGGACTGTGAACCACAAGACCAGGCAGGTTCGAGCCCAGCAATCGCTCTGCAGTACAACAGTGAGGCTTTCCGCTCCTGCAAAGATACACAGTCTTAGAAACTCCGAACCAGCTTGATGACATTTAACAAAATCAAACAAATTTCATTAGGAAAATCTCCCATTTCTACTGCTATAAAATTCTGAAATTCTAATTTAAAGGTAACTCTTGATGCTGTGTTATCATTTGACCGTTCATGTCTTCCTGTGCATATCTTGATGTTATGTCTTGCTGTTCTTGAAGACACAAATGGTGCGAGCATTTATTTAATATGCCTTGGTATTTTCATTGACTGCTCTATTTTGTAATTCTTAGTATCTCAATATTTATTGCTATTTGTCCTTTTCATTACTATTTCAAATTTCAAGCATATCTCTGTGTTTATTACAAAAATTCAGACATCACAAATAAAACATAAACTATTGATAATTCCCATTCCCTCTAGAGGGAACTAACTGTTTTCTCCATTACAGGCAGATATGATTGTGCATGGACAGTTCCCTGTCTGCAAAAATGTCAAAGTTTCTAAAAGCCACCTTGGAATAAACAGAAATCCTGAGTCTTAACTGATGTGCATTTAAGGATGAGCACGGGATGGCCAAGTCCATTAGAAATGCGGGGTCGGTGGGTCAAATCCACCAGCAGCTCCTTGGAAACCCTATACAGGGTCGTTGAGTTGAAGACACTAAACAACAACAATGGGGGAAATTACTACAAAGTTTTAGTAATGAAAAAAGAGTAGATTTATTTGGTATAAGTAGCCAAGGGAGAGACAAAGGTGGGGAGTGAACTGACCCGCCAATAGACTAGCCTCTGTGTCCAGTCTGAAGAACATTAGGAAACACCAATACTGAAAGGTTAAGAAATTACTAGAACTGTCTGTCTTTGATAGATATGCTAAATACGTCGACTCCTTAGGATTGTTTTTCAGTAGATCAAAGACACGATATTATAGATATTGTAGAAACAACAGCCAAGGGATTTCACAGGTGGCACTGTGAGCTAACGCACTGGACTGAAGGGTTGGTTTGAACTACAAGATCCATGGTTCAAACTCACCATTCGCTCCTCAGAAACTCTTCACAGGGTCACTATGAGATGGAACCGACTTGATAACGCTTCATAACAACAGCAACAGGGTAGGAACGAGGAAAACTCGGAAAACTGCCAGTCAACTGCATGTCTTTGCCAGGACCAGGAGCTGCCTGAGCTGAGATCCTTTATTGTTGTTGCTGTTGTTAGGTGCCATC
>NW_006408574.1:12482702-12542366 GCF_000296735.1 Chrysochloris asiatica
ATATGAGGTTATTGAAAATACCTTGGCTTGCATCAGGTGCACCTTATTTCCTCAAGCTGACATCTAGAACTATCTTAACAACTCACATATTCACAACTTGTATTTTCTGATTTAAACATTAAAGTTACAGCTCGTTCTTGATTTGTGAAACTGGGTATCTTTCCCCTATTTTACTCTGACAATTCCAATCTGTCCTTAAATTTACCTAATGGCGTCAACATTTCTAGTACCATATTTTTCCATTTGTAGAATTTTGATGTTTAAAATATTTTCTGTTTCTTTGCATCACATCACATGCATGTTCTCCGTCTTTTCCACTGGATACGTTAGCATTTTGAACAATCTTATTTTGAAGTCCTTGTCTGATAATTCCAATATCTAAACCATCTCTGTATTTGATTTTATTGATTATTCTTCTCTTGACCAAAAATCATATTTTCTTGCTTTTTTAGTGCCTCATGTAATTTTTCTTTCATTATGTTTTGGGCATTTAAAGCCTGTTGTTGCTAAGTGCCATCAAGTTGGTTCCAACTCACAGCGACCCTGCACAGGGTTTCTGAGGAGTGGCTGGTGGGTTTGAACCACTGACCTTGTGATTCAAACTGATCTTGCAGTCCAGTGTTTATTCTGCAGTGCCACCTCTTTCTCTGGCTGTTGTTGTTGTTGTTGTTAAGTACCGTGGAGTCGGTTCTGACAGATAGTGACCCTGCACAGGGTTACCGAGGCTGTAAATCTTTCGGGAGCAGAATGCCTCATCTTTCTCCTGCAGAACTGCTGGTAGTTTCGAACTGCTGACCTTAAGGTTGGCAGCCCGACTCGTAACCACTACGCTACCAGAGCTCCTTCTTTTTCTGGTAGGCTCGTAGAATAGGATCGGTAACAGCAGTCTGATTTGTAAGAGCTGGGTCTGAGTTTTGTTACCACGTTAGTTTGATTCAACCATATCTGATTTCAAATGTTTTGCTGGTGGGGTGAGACCTTTCCGTTCATCAGGCTCTGTCATCTGAGAACTCTGGTGACTCTGGAGGTCCCAGTGTTTCACTCATGGCTGAGTTGTTCACTGTTAGGACAAGGGAAGAGGCTTGTCCCACTTTAGTGCCCAGTTGCATGGGCTTTGAGTTCTTGGAGCAGTTTCTCTTCTCATCCTCAGGGGTGGGGGCTGGCGGGAGACAATCCACTTATTCTGAATCTTAGAAGTATGATTCCAGAAAGTTCTCCCTCAAGTTCGTAATTTCCTTGCATTCCCCTTTTGAGCTGAGTTTCTAATGGATTCAGATTAATGCACACTGGGAGTCTTGAGCAGTCACCCAGGAAATTTCACATCAGTAGGCCAAGAGAGACACTGCAGACCCACAGAATCCTTGGATATTGTCCTGATGCTTTGCCTGTCTGCGTCTCCTCAACAAATGACAGAGAATGTGAACTTTCCTCCTTGTTTGGGTATTAATCTCCTCAGAGAAATCCCGCAATGAAGTTTGACACCCCATTATTACCAGTAGATATAAGTTAGAGAGATTTTTATAAAGCTCGGTGAAACTGTCAAAATTAGTTAAGGGAGAGTAGGGTAAGGAAATTTTATATCTACAGCTTGGAGGAGGCCAAAAAAAAAAAAAGGAAGGAAAAATCCAGGAGAAAGCCTCTGAGTAAGTTTTAAATGTATGAATGCAGCAATCTGGGAGTATAATCTTGAAGTAAAAAATGAAAAGAAATTCCTTAGGCATTTAAGGCAAACAGTTCTAGGGCTAAAGGAGGCTTTCTTTCTGTTTTTTTTTTTTTTTTCTGGAACCTTTTGCTACGTGGATCTGGAGAATTAATTCAGGAAATCTCTTAGCGATAGTTGTAGCAGTGAATGGCACTTCAGAGAGGTACAGCATACACTAACCCACTGCGTGCGAACGTACCAAGCAAGATAAAACGTCAGTGGGGAAGATCAAGGAAAACATTTCATGGGCTGGTTTCTACGGTGCACAGCCTGGGTTGGTCAGAACAATGTTTGCAGCACTTCAGAGCTTGTTACAGTATTTTATTTGCAAAATATCTTTAAAAACTAGCCCCTTGCTTATCCTTGCTAGAACCCCTTTGCTCAACCATCTGCATACAAGAATGGATTCCCAGAGCAAAGGAGAACACTCAGATTGGCATTGCATTCTAGTTGTGACAGGTCCAGATTGCCAGTGAGTTCTGCTCCAAAATCTGCTGTGAAGTGGAACTTGTATGTAAGTTGGAACATTTAGGCATGTGCATATCTTAGTATAAAGCGTGTACCTTTCTACGCACACAAAACATTAGAGAAGACATCCGTAGCATAAATAATACAGTAATAATGTTTTGATGCACCTCGCAAAATGACAGTTTGTTATGACAAACCATTGAAATGTGTCCCAGATTTTAAATATAATAATTTCATATTTCAAGTATGATATAACCATAGAACATATAATTTAATATACTTTTTAATATAATGCAAGGAGGATCCCATAAATTAACGGGAAAATTTCATTATGTTTTAATTCCATTTTCCCACAAACTTTTTGGAAGCTGTCTTGTATAGTAATGTAAATATTATTTTCAATATAATCTACTGTAATATGGAGTTGGTGTATCACATGAGACTGTACGTAAGCCCGACATTGGTGCCCGGATGCTGCCTACACGTGTTTCTCCAGGCTGCAAAATGCTAGGACACACCACTGCGGATTGCTGAGCTCTGTGTCAGAGCCTCTCCCCAGAGACAGCACTTGAAATGACTTGAGGAGAGTGAGGCTCCCACCTGGGAGACCTGCGTCTTCAGAGTATTTGTAGGGGTCCCTTCACCTGCCCAACCTCTTACTTTTCTTGCTCCTTCTAGACTGCTCATCGGTAGGAGAGGCTTCTTGTTCTAAGTCTGGATGGTCTCCATTTAAAAATAAGATTTTAATGTTTGTGTGCATTTTTAGGTAAGCAGTCTTGGCTTCTGTTAGATTGGTCTCATGACTGGTTGGTACTTTCTCTCCTAGGAATGCTGCCTCTGCAATTTGAGAGGAGGTGCTCTCAAGCCAACAAAGAACAATAGGTAAGTACTGCATTGACGGTGTGGTATTTCATTCACTGTGACTTTCTTCCATGTAGCCTATAAACCCTCTGAATGACAGTTGGCTTTACCTCCTGTGGTCACACGCAGTGTGCCAAAGCTTTGGCCGAGTCTGAGGTTGGGTGACTGCATGTATCTTCAAGACCATGACAGCACTTTCACCTCTGCTGGGCGAGGGGGAGGCTAAGTCTTGCTTCTGTTCTAAGTCTTTGACACCTTGGAATAGCCCCGCTTTTAGTAATGAACAGACTTTTGAAAATGAAGGTAGCCAGTCTTATCTAGGCCCCATTAAAATCCTAGAGTTTCTTAAGATGCTATTAGAATCCCAGTCACCTAATAAAAGCAAGAGGTGACCGAAAACCATAAAATCTGTTATCTTGAGGTAGAGTACATCCATCAGAGCCAGACATTTCAAAACACTCAGTAAATGAGCAAGAGAGTGTGCGCATGAAGGTAGAAAGATGGAGAGAGACGTGGATTTTGAAGATTCGCAGCAGGCAGATGGAAAGTGTGAAGAGTCTCGAAAGAGTTGTATGTGAATATGAAAGATAATCTGGCTCTTGTGAAGACTGGCATTGAAATTTATTTTTGAGTGAATTTTATTTTTATTCTCATGACCCACTTTTAATTTTGAACCAGTCCTACTACAGGCCCCTTTGGAAATAGAGACATCTGGAACATGGTTTAGGCAGAGGGCCCAGGCTGATACTCAGGGACCAGCTCCTCCAGCCCAAGAGAAATTCTGGGTTTGACCCACATACAATTTTGTAAATTTGGATCCAAAGTTGAAAGATTTATAGATTTTGCACAGAAGAATCCAGATTTTCTTCTTTACTTGAAAAACAAGTGTGCATCTCCCCATGGCCATCACCAGTTGGCATGAGGGGCAGGACTAGGCCAGAATCCATATCCCCATTGTACCCTGCCTGGGCATTGGTACAATGTTAGCATAATTATGTATATTCTAGGGGGCTGCAAATAGTCCATGGAAGAATTCCATAGTTTTAAAATTCCATTTGTCCATGAACTTTTTGTAGTTCCCTCCCCCCTTCGTATGCTTGCTTCAGATTCTTTACCAAGAGTGTAAAGGCATTTATCGTGTGTGTACAGGCTTAATCTCAGAACCATGTTTCCCCTCAGCTTTGGATCTGCATTCTTCTCCACCGGATGGGCTTGGCACCACATTTGAAAGTGGAGACTAGTTTTAGTGTGCCACACTAAAGCCTGTGGCCTTTGTAGAGATGGAGATGGACACAAGCTCGCAGCCTACCATGAGCTAGAACCCCACCAAGCAGTGTCTCCGGCAGCATTATGACTTTCATTTAGATAAGAGCGAATGTCCTGATGGTCTTGATGCTTTAGTGGTTCTGTTTTGTGGTCCTTAAAAGCAAGACAGAGTTCTGAGGTTTTTGAATGAAAAGCTGGACTTCGTCTTAAAAACCAGGTTGTTTGATTTGGTAATTCTTTCAAGGGCTTATCAAGCCTCATAAGTGTATTATATTATTGATTTGGGGCATAAGATTTATGAGAACCTTGATAATGTTCTCCGGGAAGTTGTCAGTTCTCTGAAGCATTTCAGAATTTGCAAGATGTTGGGTTTTAAAAGTAGGAAATGAGGGAACAAGTTAGATTGCATTTGTTCCTGTCTCTGGGCTTCTCTGATTATGAGTCTATGGCAGTGAAAAACAATGGAAGATGTGGTCAGCTTGAATCTCCCTTTAAAAGTATTTTGTTATTTGAACTAGCTTGTTTTATGACATTTATAGTTCGTAAAAAGTACTATGTGCTTGTCTAGTATACACTTATTATTAATTGAACTAATTTTTTGCCACATAATGATGAGCATAATTATATTAAGCACCGTGTGTTTTTCACCAAGTAAAACGGAAAACTTCTATTTCAGTGTTTTGTAGATGAAGATAGATAACCAAGGAGGCTTCAGAAAGTTTGTGGGAAAATCCTATTATCTTTTAATTCCATTTTCCCCCACACTGTTTGAAGCTTGGTTGCATCCTTGGTCTTTACCTAGTTTTTCATGTCAGGGGTGACCAGGTGTGGCAGTGAGTTGGTCCAGGAGAATTAAGGATCAGAAATTCTGTTTGTTATGAATATAGGCCTCGGGTTTTCTTTCTCACGTTTCTGTTTTCCGACACCGGGAGTTGACGTCACTAGTTTGAAGCACGAGGGTGTGGGAGTTTAGGAACGTTTGTTGATGTTTCATGTCTCTTTTTCTATAGGTGGGCCCATGTCATGTGTGCTATTGCGATCCCAGAAGTACGATTCACTAATGTCCCCGAAAGGACACAGATAGATGTAGGCAAAATCCCTTTACAGAGGTTAAAATTGGTGAGTGGCCAAGTTTCTTTTTTTTTTTACTCTCATAAATTAGAGCTGATGTCAAGTTCTGGATTTTCCTTTTACCAATGTATATTTCCCAAGGTAATTGTATCCCTAGCTTCATTTGATTATTTTATCCTTATTTTCCATAAGCCTAAATTTATTCACTCATATAGATCCTTTTCCGATTATATTGTTAGTCTGCATGTATCCTTCCTACGTTCTGTTTGAAATGAGGCAGAACATTAATGCATTTCCTGGATTCACGTGGACTTGAAAACGATGGGATATCTGGAGAAATTTGTCAGCAACGAATGGGCTTCGTCTCCTCAACACGATTTGAATGGTTTGATTTCTCTCTCTTGCCTCTCTTTGGTTGGTCTTGGCTTTGCAAAATGTTTCTAATCTTCTCTTCAGCACTAAGAGACTTTCAGAGAAAATATAAAAGCATTTACTATTATTACCAAGGGATTTTTCTCATGGATGAATAGATCATTTAGCAAACTCTCTAACCGATGATTTTCTGACCTGCCTAGGCACTTGTATGAAAATCTTCCTGCTGACTCCTTTTGTGTTTCTTACTGAAAAATGGGTGTTTCAAGACCTTCACGTTAAAGTAACCTTGAATTCTGAGCCAGCACGCCATTAGTTCCAGCCCTTCTGGTTTGTGTTCTGCGGGAATTTCCCCTAAAGTTAGACTCTGGAGCTTGTCTTACAGGTGAACTTCATCTGGAATTCCTTCAGTCCTTGTCATTTTTAACTTCACTCTGGAACATTCCAGGCAGTGCACCTACAACTTGGTCTCCCAATTATTGTTTGTTTTGTTACTGGTCTTGCCCGCTCTATGGAGTTGGGCGAGCAGCTTAGGGGGTCTGTCTCAGTAACTCAGCATCCATCCAGTTGCCTTTGTTTTCAGACACGTGTACACGAACATTGTCATTTCTCATCTGAGTTTCATGTTGTTGGGAAGTACGGGTCCTTTCCTTGGAGCTGGTGGTTCCTGTTGGCTGCTAGGGAGAGTGGGTGCAGCACGCTCCAGACATGGGAATCAAAGTTTGTGAACGACGATGGGAGTGATGCAGTCCACCGCTCAGAGGTCCCAGTGTCTCTCTGGAGGGCTGAGAAAATAAGACAGTTGTTCAGTTCCTGGACTTCCCCAGGAAGCTTGAAGTCTTATCCCTTAGCCACAGACTCAAAAGTAAACAGAAGACAACGAACAATATACGCCAGAATTAGGACTGCCTTAGGCTGGGTCTCCTAGAGAAGCAAACCCAGCAAAGCTTATATGTGTATTTATGTTGTTAGGTGCCAGCAAGACAGTTAGTAACCGTGTGCATAGCAGAACCAAGTACTGCCCGGCCATACACCATCCTCACTGTTACTGTCACACGTGAACCCATTGTTTTTTTTTTCCGTGTCAGTACGCCTTGTTGGGGCTTTTCACTGACCTTCCACTTTACCAAGATTGATGTCTCTCCAGATACTGGTCCAGATAACGTGACCAAAATATGAAAGACAAAGCCTCGCCACCCTGGCTTCTAAGGAACATTCTGGCTGTACTTCTCTTCCAGCACGGATTTGCTGGTTCTTTTGACAGTCCTTGGTATTTTTAATACGCTTCAACACCATAATTCATCTGCATCGATTCCTCGGTGGTTTTCTTTACTCACTGTCCAATTTATGCTTGCCTATGAGATGATGATGGGTATGTAGATGGAGAAATGCTTCATGCACTTGTAGAACCTGGTAAGTTCCAAGTCCATGGTCAGATGTCAGGCTGGAGGTTTCTCCTGACTTATAGAGAGAGCTACAGGTCTGACGGGCCCAAGATCAGCAGCACAACGGTAGCCCCTGGCTGCAGAGGTGAATGGATCCCAGGTTGGGAGGTAAGATGGCAGCTTTCTGATGACTCCCAGGGCTGGCAGGCAATGTGGCTGCTGCCTCCAGCCCTAAGAGCCAGAGGTCAGATGACCAGCCAGATGCAGAGTTTTGTCACCAAGTGTCCACATCTATTGGAGACAGACCATGGCCCTTAAGGACAGTCCCTTTCAGTTGACTGGCAGATCCTAACACATGTCATTGTGGGGAGAAGGGCTATATGCCATGGCCACCAACCACAGAGAGTCATGGCCCAGCCGGGCTGACACACAACGTCAGTATCACAAGGACTGTGAGAAAGATGCTCAAACCATGTTGTGTTGGAGAATTTAATGTGGTTCTGGGAGGAATACTAATATGTGTGACGTTTTCATTTGTAAACTGTTGTTCTTTGGGGGAAGATTCACAGAGCAAATCAGTGTCCACTCAGTAATTCACGCACACTTCGAGGCAGGTTGTTGATTGTAAGCCCCACGATGTAACTTCATCATCCCACGTCCTCCACGTGTCCCCATTCCCACCCTTCTTTGTTCCTAAGCCTTCTGAACTTTGCCCTTGGGCAAATGCTGCCCTTTTGATCTCAAGTAGTTGATTCTAAGATGTGCGTACTCCACTAATGGGATTGCTGCTCTCACAGACTTGTCTGAAACTTGATCCATGAGAGCGAATTCAGTTCAGACTTGAAGAGGAAAGAGGGATAGTCTCAAAGTTCCACCACTGGTCTTGTCTACTCTGGAGCTGGGTGTGCTGTTTGGGGTCTCTCTCAGTAACTCAGCATCCATCCAACTGCCGTGTTTCAGACAAGTGAACATGAACATGATCATTTCTCATCTTAGTTTGTTTCATGGTGCTGAAAAGTATGCGCCCGTTCCTGGGAGCTGGTGGTTGCTGTTGGTTCTCCGAGCAGTAAGCCTGTTTTGTTTTGTTTTATGATTTTGAGTTTTGAGGCCGGACACCATCCCATCTAATTCTTCTGATCTCAGAGTTGTGGAGGCTGATGCAGATGTGGGGTCCATTGAACTCACTGTTGCCACCACGCTCTGAGGGCTGATTTCCATGCGCCGCACAGAGAATGAGTGACTGTTAATCTCAGCGCTTCTCTCTATAAGGGCCGTGCTCGGTGATTCTTCTCCAGCAATGTCTCCTTCATGATTTACGCACACCCACCGTACTCCACGTTAGTTTAACGTACAGTGATGCTGGAAACTGTCCACTGATGTATCAAGTACCAACAGGAACACCCACAACAGACAGGGTTCAGTGGAGCTTCCAGACTAAGACAGACTAGGAAAATGGATTAGACGGTCCACTGCTGAGGAATTAGCCCTCGAAAACCTTCTGAATAGCAGTGGAATATGAGTCTACTACTGCAAGATGAGGTCCTAATGTTGGAAGGCTCTTAAAGAATCCACTGAGGAATAACGGACTCCTCAAAGCAGAGTCAACTTTAATGATGTGGATGGATCCAACCTTCGGAATCTTCATTTGCTGATGGGGCACAACCCAGAATGAGAACAAACAGCTGCAAACATCCATTGGTAATCGGAATGTGGATGTAGGAAGTATTAATCCAAGAAAATTGAAGTTTATCAAAAATGAAATGGACTTCCAGGAGCGCAAACAAATTTGTCTTGGAAGAAGTGCAGCCAGAATGCTCCTCACAAGTGAACATGGCGAGACTTAATCTAAGTGGAGAACACTTGCCCTGTAAGGTGTCTGAGGTTGTATATCTTTAGAGAAGCGGAGCGCTACGTCTTTCTCCTGCTGTCTGGTTGGTAGGCTTGAACCCTCTACCTTTCGGTTAGCAGTGGATTTGCTTTAAGACACCACTAGGGCTATTAATCATCAAAGTAACGGTGGTAAATTCATATGATGTGTACTGCAATACAAGCTTAGCATACCTATGGCATATGCATGTATTGTTATTGTTAAGGTGCCGTCGAGTCAGTACCGACTCATAGCGACCCTATGCACAACAGAACAAAACACTGCCCAGTCCTGGGCCAACCTCATAATTGTTGCCATGCTTGAGCCCATTGATGCTGCCACTTTACTAGTCCATCTCGCTGGGGGTCTTCCAATTTTACTCTGACCCTCCACCTTACCAAACATGATATCCTTCTCTAGTGACTGGTCACTCCTGACAATATGTCTGAAGTATGAGAGACGAAGTTTGGCCATCCTGGCCTCCAAGGAGCACTCTGGCTGCACTTCCAACACAGATCTTTGGTTCTTTTGGCAGCCCATGACACTTTCAATATTCTCCTCCAACACCATAACTCAAGAGCATCAATTCTTCTGTGGTCTTCCTTATTCACTGTCCAGCTTTTGCATGCATATGAGGTGATTGAAAATAGCATGACTTGGGTCAGGTGCATCTTAGTATGCATGTATACTGCATGATATAAGGTATGAGTTCCTTAGTTCCTTCACTGGTAATGTGGGATTTTATCAAAAAGCGTAGCTGGGACTCATGGAGCCTGTGAGTCACCCACATATCACCTGCCCTGTTGGCTGCATCTTCTGCTTTTGGACCCCCTGCTCAATTGGAGGCTGTTTATAAAAGTAACAAGGGGACTGTGACTCTCTCCACAATGCCCACTAGGTGGTGCTGCTGTACCAGGTTTACACGTGGCCCTTAAGCCAACTCCCTTGGCAAGAGCCAAAACTGAGTCCTGCCCACACTGGCAGGTGTGTGTGTGCATGTGCGCTCGCTGAGTTGCATGCTGGGATGCTGTAGCTCAAGGGATGGTAACAGCACCATGAAAAGTGCATTCAAAGGACTGAATTCCATAGGGTGAATTTTTAGTTCGTTTATTTTCATTTAGTCCTATAAAAGAGTGCTTTCCTTTGGGGCAAGTTTGTGTTTTTCTGTATAAGTCATAAGAAACACTGGTAACCACTAGAAACTGCAGGTTTAAAGAATGACTGGGGTGGCAAATATGAGCTTAAAATCTCTTCCAAAGTATGAAAGCTTTACAGATGCGTTTTAAAAACTCATTATGATCAACAACCTTTCTAGAAGTTGGAATAGTGGGGTCTGTGCAGTGAGATTTGAATCTTTTGGCAACACTGTTGCTAATCATTTATTCATTGGTGAAACCTGCAGCTTTTGAAAAACATCCTTGAAAGCTTTTTTTGTCCATGAAGATATTTTTGTGAAGGGTGTAGGAGAAATTTTTTTTTTACTATAGCAGATTCTGATTCTTAATATAATGACCAGTTAAGGCAAAGGGAAAAAGACAGCAAGTGAAACCACCCTTCTCAGTGCCCTCTTGTGGATTATTCCCATCCTCAAATGAAATGCATTCTTTGCACACCCTTTCATTCATCTACCCACTTTGTTTGATACTATCACGGGGGTGATCTCTCCTCATCAGATAATAAGATAACCAACAACCGGAAACTTCTTTCCCGGACACTCATATTCTTTTATTTCGGTGGCAGATTGTTTTTACTACTTTAACAGTTTGTAAACAAATGAAACGATCTGTTTTTCTGGGAGCCTGGAGGTTCTGTAGGAAAGATACTGTATGTACTGCTAACTGTAAGGTTGGTTGTATAAACTCACTAGTTGCTTTGTGGGAGAAAGATACGGCTTTTCAGCTTCCGAAAAGATTTAACAGCCTTGGGAACCTTGTGCAGGATGGCTTTGCGTTGGAATTAACGCGATGGCAATGAGTGTTTTCATTTACCCTGGTTTCTGTTTATTTTTCTTTAACATTGAACTATAGCGTAGGGTAAGTCAGTTCAAATCCATCAGATGCTCCTTGGAAACCATACACAGGGTTGCTGTGAGTTAGAACCTAATTGCTGGCTTGAAACAACAACCGCCACCACTATGCCATTGGTTGTTAAGTATAGGAGTTCTAAGGAGCAGGCTGCTGAGTTTGAACCACCAACCTTGCAGTTCAAACCTTGCAGTTCAAACCTCATTAACTCACAGCACCACACCAGGACTCCAGCCACCACTATGTCAAGGGTTAATTAGTAAAGTAATTAACCCACTAAAAAGTAGTACCCTTGCCATCTAAATGCATGAGTCATCGTGTTACATGGAAAGGAAGGCTGAAAGGTGCTGGAAAGGGGCTTAAAGATAAACACAAAACAAAACCATAGCCTTTGTGTCTATATGGACTCACTGTGACCCGGCAGCACAGAATGGAACTGTCCCAGAGGTGTCCAGCGCTGTCATCTCCAGGGAATCGCCCTGTCACATCTCTGTGCTGTGGAGCCGTAGGTGAGTTCAAACTGCCAACCTTTCTGTTGTCGGTTAAGCGCTTAACCACAGTCCGTTTCTCCCACGAACTTTCTGAAGCTGTTTTGTTTAGAACTATCATTCAGAACTGACCAGCTGCTCCTAGGAAACCCTGTACAGGGTCTCTATGAGTTGAAATCAACTCTCTGGCACTTAACAACAATCCTTCAGAAAGAAGAAAACAGTAGATCGGTCAGTAAACATCAACACAAAGTCTTCAGATGATTCATAATTAGATTATAAAATTTAAGGGGAGAACATTTTTTACAACCCATCCAAAGGAGTAAAAAAGCATACATTTCATGGATTTGTTGTAATTGTATTATACTAATCACATTACATTTACAGTATTGCATGCATTGATCACTTCCCAAAGGTGAAATGAAACATCTGTGGAATTTTATTTGTTTTTTGTAAATAAAGCAAACAGAAGGACAATTAAACTATTTTGGAAAATATCAGAAGCTCCTTTCTCTGACCGCTGGTTTTAAACATTCATCCTCTTTGGAGAGGAATCTTTCCAATAGGAATGCTTTGGGAAGTATTAAGTTCTAAGTTGTGTCTGTCAATGCAGATGGTGCCTCATCTTGGTTGATGTCATTGGGGAACAGTAGGGACTTGGCATTGAACATTGGACCCAGAAAGGTGTGTCCTCAGGGCTGACGTGTGCTGCCTTTGGTTCCCACGTCCCCAGACCTTCTGTGACTACATTTGAAAGCCTGTTTCTGAAATCAAATCACTGATGTTGCTCCCAGGCCTTTGATGACTTCAGATGTGTATTTGACAAGTGAAACCCCCAGTACAGACAAAAACATTCTTTAAGTGAAGAACGTGGTTTTGAAAAGGAATTTGCTCCACAATGACCAAGCTGCAAGCTTTTCCACTCAAGTCTAGCTGAGACCACCCTCTTCTGCTGAGAAGCCTCCATCCATCCACTTTAAAATTTACACCTGAAGGCAAATCATAGTGAACTGGAAAGGCAATGATTATAGTTTTGAAAGGTGCATCATTTTTGAAAATACAGTGGTTTCACGATGGTATTCCATCTGAAGAATTGAATCAAGGGGGTAAAAATATAGTCAGGATTTCCTGCATCTCAGCAGACAGTTCTGGTCCTTCCAGGAGGGACTCACATCATAAGATGTCTTGAATATGAAACATCGGCTACTGAGCGATTGGGACGGGGTTCTGTCCTGCGTCCTGAACGAGCATTCTGAGTCCATTTAGTTAATGTTACGGCAACGCTCGAGAGCTCCTTTGCTCTCTCCCCAGAGGAACCAGGGCTGTGTCTGACAGGACCTCTACTAATGCATTTTGGGAAATGTAAAGACATATTGATTATCTGTCATCGCTTGAGAAGAAAAAGGATGCCAGATAAAGGCAGTCAGGCGTGTCGTTCTGCCCCACGTTAACTCATGGTCTGAATTATGCACTTGCTCAGTTATTTTTTCAAGACCAAGAGAAATTCTAGGAAAATCATAAACATGGACACCAATAAGTAAGTTTATTGGTTAAGCAGAATTGAAGATGACTTTGCTTTAATTTGCAGATGACATAAGTGTGGTGTAAGCCCCCCAAACTAAACCCACTGCTATCGAGTTGATGCTGATTCATAGCCACCCACTGGAGGATTTCCAAGACAGTAATTTTTTTTTTTTAAATAAGTTTTTATTGTGAGGTTTACATGGAAGAATATCAGTTTTACATTCATCCTATCGTATTTCATTTCATTGCAATGATTACAATCCCCTCCATGCATCATCAAATAACCAAAGGGTACACTACACAGGCCTGCCCCCCCGGCCATCAGCACACAGCCCCCCCCTCCCTCCCCAGCCACTCCATCTGTCCACGTCATCATCTCTGTCTCTGTCCCTCGTGTCTCTGCCTCTCTGGGTAGGATCCCACTCTCTGCTCTTCTCACTTGATGGTCCCAGGGACCTCTGCTCCTGGGCAGCAAAATCAATCACTCCCCTTTTGTCAAAAAAACCCCAAAACATCTACCTCTATAATTCCTACCCTCACAGACAGTCCTGATGGCAATTATTCACTATTGTACCACAAGAGTCTTATCCCCATTTCCTTTCGCCAGCCTGGTCCCAAAAGATTGGAAATCATTCAGTGGTGATTCTACCTTCCCCCGCTCTATTTGGAACTAGGCTCCCTCTTGAAAACTTGTAAGCCAGTCACTTCTAGCCTTTATAGACTCCCCACCCCATTTTGGGTAGCCAGTGTCTAAGTTGTCCATCCCTAAGGCAGTACATCTTGACAGAAGTGGACCGCCTCATCTCTTTCCTGAAGAATGGCTGGTGGTTTTGAACTACTGACCTTGAGGTTAGCAGCTCAAAGCCTAATCCATAGTACCACCAAGGCTCCTTAATTGTGGCATGTTGTTGTTGTTGTTAAGTGCTATTGAGTCTGTTCTGACTCATAGCGACTCCATGTGGGGTTTCCGAGGAGTAGCTGGTGGATTTGAACTGCTGACCTTGTGATTCACAGTCCAGCACCACATCAGGAGCCCTAATTCCCTGGGTGGTATACATGGAACACGTTTGGCTGCTAACCTAAACATGTTGGCGATTCCAGCCTACCTAGTAGCACGTGAGAGAAACGCCTGGATATCTCCTGCCATAAAGATGAGTCAAGGATAGCCGACCGAGCAGTTCTCTGGAACACACGACAGCCTGGTAGTGTAGTGGGTTACGCATTGGAATGCTAACTGCAAGGTCAGTAGTTTGAATCTGTTAACTGCTCAGTGGGAGAAAGATGAAGCTTTCTTCTCCCATAAAAATATATAGCCTCAGAAGCCCTGTTCTAGGTCACTGTGAATCGGAACCAACCTAAAGATATACACCCCTACCACATGGGTCATCATGAGTCAGAACGGATTCAACAACAGGTGTTGTCCTGTTATTTAATAAGCTCAGGATAGTATCTGGCAATATCACAAAAATTTGAGGATTTGGACATACATATGCTCCCAGTTTTGAACGGTTTTTAAAAATAAGTGTGGCGGTGGTGTGCCGTCGACCGTGGTGTGCCGTTGACCGTGGTGTGCCGTCGACAGTGGTGTGCCGTCGAGTCGGTCCCAACACCTAGTGATCCTGTAGAGGGTTTCTGAGTTAGTAAATCTTTGCTGGGACAGCAAGTCTCATCTTTCTTCCAAGGAGTGCCTGGTAGATTTGAACTGCTGACTTCATGGTTTGCAGCCCAACGTATAACCAGTATGCTACCAGGACTCCTTAAAAAGAAGTGTCCTACACAGAAATGTGCATTAGTATTTGTGTAACACTTGACTGCCACGAGGAGTTGCTGCAGGGATTTGATTCTATTGCAAGCTGTCAAATTTGTATATTGCTGTAATACCAAACCATATAATCTTTTGAGTAAAATGGAAAATGTCAGATGGGCATGAGTACAGATAATATACTTTCTGAAGGCTGTAGATGTCTATAGGAGAAAATGTGTAAATGCATGAAATGTTATCTTGTTACTATGGATTTTTCTTTATCTGCTGTGAGGAAAAACTGTGAGGCAAAGGGAAATTGATTGGGGCCTTACATTTTTCAATTCTGAGCTTGTTCCCTCTCCCCCAAGGACTAATTTTAAAAACATTATTAGATAGATAAGTAAGGCTTTAGATAATTCCTGATTAAAGAATACTGTGAGAAAGTTATCTTATTTTTTTACGTTGCGTTGTTGAATCGTCCATTTGTTTCTGACAGTGGAGATGTTTTGATTGAGTGACTGAGCAGAGGTCTGGATTGAAGGCTTTGCTACTGACTGGGACAACCCCAACAAACACAAGCTCAGCCAAGGCACCGTTGAGATGGCTCTCAGGAATTTGTAATGCTTGACCAGGTGAACAGTGATGGAAATCACAGAGAGGTTGTAGTTTTAGGGAAGGCTAAGTCATTATTATAAAACAGTGAATTCCCTTCTTTGTTTTCCTGGAAAGATGGGGCTCAAGAATTACAGCCACTTTTCTTCATTCCACGTTTTGGTATTGATTAGGCTCTTTATTTCCTCAGAAGAATGGTTTTTAAAAGCCACCAAAAAGGTCTAAAAGCCTTTTTGTTTAAAGGGAGAACCTTTTCATGCTTGTAATTAATTTGAAATAAGCCCCGGTGATACCTTTTAGACGCGGCCTTCCAACTCGGTGATGCTGTTGGTGAAAGTGCGATCTCGTAAATGTGTATGTACCAGGGAGCATTGCGTTGTAGCTAGCCACAGTTTGATGTATTGATGTGGGCATCATAGGTTCTCTGCACACATCTCTGCTTCTCTCTGGATTGTTTAGTTCTAGGAAGCATCTGTTACATTGTGATGGAGTGTATAGCTTCTGGGCCTTGGACTCCTTGAGTCCTGGGGCCTCCACTTACTAAGTGGGTGACCTTGGCAAGCGTGTTAGCCCTTTCATGATCCATGGGACACAGAACTCCTACCTTCATTTTCGGTATCTGGTGTTTAATGGGACCCTCCTATATCATGCTTGGTAAGATGGAGGGTCAGAGAAAAAGAGGAAGACCCCCAATGAGATGGATTGGCCAGGTGGCAGCATCGATGGACTCAAGTGTGGCAACAGTAGTGAGGTTGGCCCAGGATCGTTCTGCTGTGCGTAGGGTTGCTATGAGTTGGTTCTGACTCGATGGCACCTAACAACAACAATTCCACTTTAGTGTATGCTGCCACCTGGTGGGGACCTATGTAACTGTGTGAAGAAATTATTTCTTCAGAAACAGTCATCATCCCACTAAAGACCCCTAGGAACCTATGTGCTCCCCTAATTGTATCAAAATCCATATTATCTTTAAAAATGGTTAATTTTTTCCATTTCTGAAAACATATGGCTTCAGCAAAAATTTGAAGCAAAAAATAATTGAGCCTTGAAAGGGTTAGCCTCTGTAGCCCACATGGGAAAGTTTGGGGATTGTTGTGAGGATGACCTGGTGATACTGTAAGGTAATCACTGAACTGCTAACCACAAGGTCAGCAGTTCAAATCCATCAGCCACGGTGTGAGAGAAAGAGGAGGCTTTGGGCTTCTGCAAGGATGCACTATGAGTCAGAATGGACCCCACAACAGTGGGCTTGGTGTTTGGAATATATATTTGATATTAGAAATATGTACTAATTTCTGGATACTGTGGTTTTAGCAATGGTAGGTTTGAAAGTCCAGTTGAGTACTGGGGTAGTGTGACCTCTTAGGGATGACAGAGGAAACGATTTTCACTGTCACCATCACTTTCAAAGAGCTGAGTCAGTGACTACATCCAATGAAACGGCTCCTTACTATATAAAACTGTCTGAAGACTGTCTTTTTGACCAATCAGGAACAGGGCACATAAACCTAAGAGTGGAACAACATTCCTGGGTGGTCTCTGATTGTCTTCATTCATTTGTTCCATAAATCATGTATTTATTGAGTACTGAACTATGTGCTTAGTTGCAGAGACCCTTGATTTTTGCTTTTATGGATATTTCAGTGTAATGGAAGGAGTCCCTGGCAGGTGCAGATTGTTAACTGCTCAGCTGCTAGCTGAAAGATTCATAGTTTGAAGGTTGTCAGTTCAAAGTCACCCAGAGGTACCTCAGAAGTAAGATCTGGTGATCTCCTTTTGAAAGGTCACAGCCTAGGAAACCCTTGGAGCATTTTGACTTCACACATCAGGTCTCTGTGACTCTGTACCGACTGGACAATAACCAAAAGCAACAACAAAGAACAAGGGAAGGACTTGAAAATTAGGCAGAACTGTATGAAGCAGGAAGGAAAGTTTTGTGGCCTGGAAATGAGAGTTTTGTAGGTCTAGGGAAGGACATGTCATATAGCTGGAGCGTGAGGTGTGCAGACAGGTGAGTCTGCAGAAGTCAGAGTGACCTCTGAATTTCCAGAACGGTCCCAGACCACGCATGCTTGCTACTAAGCACTTTGGATGTGGCTGCTGTGATGGAGACACTGAAGTTGAAATTATGTTTAATTCTAAATAATTTAAATTAAAAAATTGGAAAGCGTGGAAATACTCAAAGTAACTTTGTTTGGGTTAGGACCACATTTTACATTTCAGCCAGTCTTGAAGAGCTAGGGTTCAAGTTGAGATGTGTGATAAGTCTACATAAACAACAGCTTTCACGACTCAGTGTGAAAACAAGAATGTAAAATACCTCACTGATAAATCTTTTGGTTGCTCACATGTCAAAATGATGATATTTGAAATATGCCTGGTTACAGTCACTATTAAGATGAATTTCACCTGTCTCTCTTTACGTTTCCAGCTGTATGGGTGACATTGTATTTCTGTTGGACAATGCTGTTCTGGCTGTTTTAAATTTTGCCCATGGTACACTGGAGAACCTTAGATGCCTTTAAGGCATGTACCTGTGCCACCAGATACGTAGAGCAGAGGGGCACTGTGTCTGACTCATGGCAACCCCATGTGTGATAGAATGAAATGCACATGGTTCTGCACCATCCCCACTATGGGTTACATATTGGACCATTGTGATCCATAGTGTTTGCATTGACTGATTTTCAAAAGTCTGATTTTCATCAGCCTTTCCTCCCAAGTCTCTCTCTGTCTTAGGACCAGACGCCTAATCAGGTGAGAAATGAAGTTGTTAGCAAAGCAAGCACATGGATGGAGAGACGTGAACTGGTCAGAGGCCGAGCTGGTACCTGCCCAGTGATGGAGAAGGCAGGGAAGTGATTACTAGAATTCCACAATTGGTTTTCACTTTGTGTTTTATATAATTTAATTAACGTTTTCACCATTTAGTATAATAAAGTTCAATCTAATGAAGTGCTCTGTGGACACCAATTAGAATAATTTTCTAGTAAAAAATATGAGGCTCTTCCATGTTTCTAAGTGATTCCCGGTGGCACAGCGGTTAAGTGCTTAGCTGCAAACTGCAAGGTCAGCAGATCAAACCCACCAGCTGCTCTGTGGGAGACAGATGCGGAAGTCTGCTGATGTAACTGAAGCGGACAGCTTCAGAAACCCTCTGGGGCAGTTTGGTTTTACCCTGTATAGTCACTGTGGGTCAGACTCCACTCATCAACAACAGGCTTTGGTCAACAATGGATTTCCCCATCTGTGCTAGTCATAAATTTTCTGATAGCACATAAAACTATTCTAGAGTAGAGATTTCTAATGCCCCTTTTGGGGGAGAGAATGTTTGTGGCCTCACATTGTAGATTCTGATTGCTTATTTTATTTTTATTTTTATTTTTATTTTTCTCTCAAGAACTTATTTGCATTGACTAAAAGGTACACATGAACTTTTTATTTCGTTGATTAATCACTTCATCACAATGGAAATTTTCTAACCTTTCCACTCCCCCTGCCATGTTTTGCTCATCATGGATTAAAATTAACTCATCAATTAACTTTTAACACTGTCTTGGACTAAAAAAAAAAAAAATGTGGTGAGCTCTTCACTAAGCAGTTTTACTCCAGGAAAAAGAACCATGCTATTGAAGCAAATGTGACCTTGAATAGGCCCGGGAGCTTCCTGGCCACTCCAGGAAGGAGCCTCAGCTGAATTTGACAGTGATGAATTAACAGTGAAATATTTCCGTATGAAGGTTTCATTCTCATTTTTTATTGATGAAAACGATGGTAGTGGTACAGCATCCTGTAATACGCTGGTCATTTGGTCTGATTGATTTCAACGCGTGTCACTTGTGAATGTGGTCGTGGTTGCCACCCATATTTAATTCTAAACACTCACAAGTGGTGTGAAATGCAATACTTTAGTCAGTGTTGCTAAAAATAACAACAATGACAACATGGAATGGTGAGCCCACAGATCTTTCTCGTCTTTTCTGAGCTCATGTGATATCCACAGCCTGAAATTTCCTAGCTGGCAACTTGAGGCAACAGACGAGTGAATGCTTTGTTTATTACTGTGAGGATCTACTGAGAAGGATGTCTCCCACCAAAAGTGTATTTTAAACGTAAGAAAATCATATTTTACTGTGTCAGTTGAGGATTCCTGCCTGTCCTCATTCTAAAAGTTTTGAGGAACATTGTGAAATAAAAGCACATTTTCTTTTTTTCATTCATATGTCCGTATGGGCATAGTGCTCCTTAGGGGAAGGATAGTTGAAGGAATTTTCCTAAAGCATATATTTTTTTCTTTTTTTGGCGGGGGCAGGTAAAGAGAGCTTTAATAAACATTTCTATTTCCTAACGTCAGGCTAGTTATGTAAGTAAATAATTTCCAAAACACAAGATAATTTTCCAGATATCAAAAGTGTGTTATTTTTTTGGAGACATTTATAAAATTAGTTTGATGAGTTAGCTTTTGAAAGAACCAATCAACATCTGCAAAAAATTATAAATGTTTTACTTGTTATAGTTGTATTGTTAACATAGACTTACAAGTTATTCAGAGCTTACAACACAAAGGAGTATCAAAATATGAGCCTTGATGAAATATCATAATCTTGTAAATTATTATTATTAATTTTCTGTAAAGAATAGAGGGGCTCTATTTTTGTAACGACTTCTTTTATGGTAACAAGTAAAAGGCATACATTTAGTGTAATTGCAAACATTTACTTGAAAATTTCTCTAGGAAAACCTTCCAGAGACGATGATCTCTTTTGTATATTTCTCAAAGCAGTCCATGAATATTTTTCAAACAGTAATGTGAACATTTGCAGACTAATTTAGCAGGCAGGGGTCAGTTTAGAAAGGAGAGGCATATTATTGATCCAAATGTTAACAGGAACATTTAACTACTTCTGTGTGGTGCTGTAAGAAGCTCTGGTAGTGTAGTGGTTACGAATCTGGCTGTGAACCTCAAGGTCAGCAGTTTGAAACTACCAAGTTCGAAACTACCAGCTGTTCCGCAGGAGAAAGATGAGGCTTTCTGCTTCTGTAACGATTTACAGCCTTGGAAACCCTGTACAGGGTTGCTATGAGTCGGAACCGACTCCAGTGCACATCACCAACACCACCATGTGGTGCTGTGGGATAAAGCATTGTACCGTAAGGTTGGTTTGAACCACTAGGTGGGTGGTTTAAACTCAACAGCTGCTCCTTGGAAACCCTATACAGGGTTGTTAGGAGTCGGAACTGACTCAGTAGCTCTGACAACAACACCAACAACTCTTAGTACCAGTTTGCTAGGATCCCTTTTGCATAATTAGAAAAGGAAGGGACCAGCGACCAGAAAACCGGCCCTTTACTGTCAGCTTCAGCCATTAATGTACATTCCAGGCTTCTCTGTTGAATACAGGCAGCCCCCATCTCCTTTCAGAACTCCGTTGCTCTCATCCATAGCCGAAAAACGATGGAGCCCCCTGTCCTGTGTAGGGCAGTGTGACTGTATCTGGTGCTCCTTGTTGTGTGCTGATTTAGGGACCTTCCCCCAAGCCACAGTACATACATAGTGTTCTTTCTGCATAGATACGCCACGGCAGCCTTTTAACTTCCGCTTACTGTGCCCACTTGAGGGTGACAGCCCACCTGCATTGGTGAAAGCAAGTGAGTGGGACGTGCTCGTGGTTAATCGCAGTCTCACTGTGAGATCATGCTCCAAGAAAGTGACAGGCCGAGCCCGAGGGCGGGTTATCAGCCCAAGACACAGGAAGCAGGGAGCCTCTCGCAGGCGGAGAAGGTTAAACGCTGTACTGTTGAACTCTGCCTTGCCTGTGTGAGGTTAGAATTTGAATGGGCAGATCAGGAAGGCTTGGGGTCCTTGGTTTTTAAATTTTATTTTCAAAGACCTGTTGTTTCAGTGACAAAAGGCACACGCATTTGTTTGTCAAAAATCTAAAAATCCAAGTGTGTCAGATAAAATGCAAAACCAAAGCCCTGTGTAGCTCAGTGCCACTTGACAGCAGTCATCAGTGTGAACAGATTGGAGCAACAACTGGACCTTCTCCTGGGGAGGAAACAGACTGGGAGGAAATTAGCATTTTTATCAAACTGTGTTATAATCAGGAGTGTGCTTGAATATCATATTCTGAATCTGTCATACTCAGACACATACACAATAGTAATGTTTTCTTAATATTATCCATTTTCTCTTAAGAGTAGTTTGTGTTTTAAAACAATACACGTTTTTAGAGAGGTTTTAGTTTTACAGGAAGAATTGAACAGTAAGTATTGAATTCTCAAAAATAGTTCCACCATAAACACAGTTTCCATTATTATTAACATCTTATATTGGTATGGTAACTTTGTTATAATTGATGAGCCAATATGAATACTTTGTTATTAATGAAAGTCTGTAGTTTACATCGTCAGAGCTCCCTGTTTATGTTGTACAGCCCTGTGGATGTATCTATCATTACAGTAAACCAACCCTTCTGGACTCCACCTTCTCATCCCCAAACCGTCACCCTGGCTCCCTGGCAGTCAGTGATATTCTTGCTGACTGTATTATAGTGTTGTCATTTCCGTAGTGGTTTCTTTCCTCCCTCATAGTTTGTGTGTTGTTGTGATGCTGGAAGCTATCCCACCAGTATTTCAAACACCAGAAGGTTACTCACGGTGAACAGCTCCCACTGGAGCTTCCGTACTAAGACAGATGAGGCTGGAAGGCCTGGTGACGTACTTCTCAAAGATAATCAATGAAAACTCTGTGGATCACACCAGAACAATGACTGACTGACTTGCTCTGGACAAAAATCATCAGATGAGATCCTTTGTTGGGGGAGAACAGCTTGCTCAGTGAAGTGGAGGACCAGTGAGGGACAAGGAGGCCCTCAGAAAGCTGGATTGGCACAGTGATGGACTGGACTGTGCTGACCACTGTGAGAACGATTCTGGACCAGTCAGCATTTGGTCAGGGGCACGCAAGGTACATGAGTGGGAGTTGACTTGACAAGAACAGCCGTCTATTTGTCCGTCTCTATCTCTGTGTCTGTCTGAGGACTTAGGTGAAATAGAAACAAAACATCAAAGACCACCCAGAAAAAAAAAAAAAAATATATATATATATATATATCTGGATAGTTCTATATCTAACCATGAAATTAAATTTGTAATTAAAACCTTCCACACATAAAACTCCAGGCCCAGATGGCTGTTGGATTGGCATATTCTATTGAATGTTAAAGGAAAATTTATGACAATTTTACTTAAATTCTCCCAATAAACGTTAAGTAGTGGGACCATTTCTGAACACATTGTATAAAGGCTTTACCCTGATACTCAGATGAGGCAGAAATATTACAAGACTGGAAAATCAGAGACCAGTATCCTTCATGACCACTCCTCGTCTGTCAGCTTGTTGTACTGTGGTGGCTTGTATGTTCCTGTGATGCTGGAGGCTATACCACCGGTATTGTAAATATCAGCAGGGTCAACGCCTAGTGGAAGATTTCAGTGGAGCTTCCAGACTAAGACAGACCTAGGAAGAAGGAGAGACAGACTACTTCTGAATGTTTCGTCACTGAAAACCTTATGAATAGCAGCCGAACACTGTTAGACATAGTGCCAGAAGACGAGCCCCTCAGCTTGGAAGGCACTCAAAACACAATTAGGGAAGAGCGTTCTCAAAGTAGAGTTGACTGTGATGATGGGAATGTAGTAAAGCTTTCATTGCCCTCATTTGCCAATGCGCACAACTCAAAATGAGGAGAAACAGCCATTGTTTGGTTGGTATGTATCTTGGAGTTGGTTCCAACTCATAGCAGCCCTGTGTAGGGTGTTGTAGAAGCAGCTGGTGAGCTTGAACCGCTGACCTTGCAGTTCAAACCAACCTTACAGTCCAACACATTAACCTGCAGAGCCACACCAGACTCTGAAACAGCTGTAAACATCCATTAATAATCAGAATGTGAAATGTATGAAGTATGAATCCAGGAAATTTGAAAGTTATCAAAGCTGCAACGGAATTCATAAAGATCAGTGTATCCTAGGCATTAGTGAGTTGTGAACGATTTACCATTTTGAATTTGACCATCATAAGGTTTTTATTATGCCAGGAACAATAAATTCAAGAGCAATAGAATAGCGTTCATTATCAAAAAGAGCATTTCAAGATTTCCCTTGAAGTACAGCTGTTGCCTGTGATAATATCCATATGCCTACAAGGTAGTCCTGGTGTGATGCTGTAGCATCAGCACTGGACCACTAACCACCAGGTTGGTAGTTCAAACCCACCAGCTGCTCCTCAGAAACCCTAACCAGGATTGCTATGAGTCGGAACCGACTCATTGGCACTTATAAGCAGCAACAAGGAATAAAGATTCACACATCAACCTCTAAAGCCAGTGATGATGAAATTATTCTACTAACTTCTTCAGTCTGAAGTTGATTAAATATGCAGTCAAGATGTGTTGATAATTACTGGTGATTGAAATACAAAGGTCTTAAACAAAGAGGAGGGATTAGTAGTTCAAAAATATGGCCTTGGTGATAGAAATTATGCTGGATGATTGGATGATAGAAGTTTGCAAGACCAATGATTTCATTGCAGATGCCTTTTAAAAACAGTATGAAAGCATTATACAGATGGATCTCATCAGATGACATAAACGGGAATCAAATTGACTACATCTGTGGGAAGAAATAGTGGAAAAACGTCCTATCATCAGCCCAAACAAGGCCAGGTGCAGATTGTGGACCATGCCATCAATTACTCATATACAAATTCAGGCTGAATCTGAAGAAAATTAAAGCAAGCTCATGAGAGCCAAAATAATACTTTGAACATATGCCACCTGAATTTAGAGACCATCTCCAGAACAAATATGACGTATTAGAGACTGATGACTGAAGACCAGAAGAGCTGTAGGGGTGACATCAAGATCATCAGGCAGGAAGAAAACAAAAGACCATTAAAAAGACAGGAAAAAAAGAAAAGATCAAATGCATGTTGGAAGAGACCCTGAAACTCTCTCTCCAGCATACGGATGCTAAAGCGAATGGAAGAAATGAGGAACTGAAAGATACAAACAGAAAGTTTCAAAGGGCAGCTCGAGAAGACAAAGTTAAATATTATAATGAAACGTGCAAAGACCTGCAGTTAGAAAGCCAAAAGGAAAGAATCTGCTCAGCATTTCTTAAATTGAAGTAACTGGGAAAAAAAAAAAAAAAAATCAAGCCTTGACTTAGAACATACAAGGATTCTGTGGACAAAATATTAAACGATGCAGAAAGCATTAAAGGAAGATAGAAGGAATACAAAGTCACTCTACTAAAAATAAATGGTTGTAGCTCAACCATTTCGAGAGCTAACATATGACCAAGAACCCATGGTACTGAAGGGAGAAGTCCAAGATCTCCAAACTGCATTGGCAAAAAAACAAGGTCCCAGGAACTGATGGAATACAAATGGAAATCTTTTAACAAACTGATGCAGCACAGGAGGCACTCACTCATCTTTGTCTTTACAAGACAGCTACCTGACCAACGATTGGAATAGGTCCATATTTGTGCCCATTCCAAAGAGAGGTGACCCAACGAAATGTGGAAACCATCAACTGATATCATTAATATCACATGCATGTAAAATTTTGCTGAAGATATTTCAAAGATGACTGTTACTGTACACCAACAGTCAACTGGTGGAAACTCCAGCTGGATTCAGAAGAGGATGTGGAACTAGGGCTATCATTGCTGACATCAGATATATGTTGGATGAAAACAGAGCATACCAGAAAGACTCTTACTTGTGCTTTAATGACTATGCAAAGACTTTCGACTGTATGGATCATGACAAGCTGTAGATAACATTGCAAAGAATGGGTATTTTTGCACACTTGATTGTCCTCATGAAGAACCTGTGCATAGACCAAGAGGCTGGCATTCAAATAAAACAATGGGATATGGAATGATTTAAAATTAGGAAAGGTGGTGTGCACAAAGCTTGTATCCTTTCACCGTACTTTACTCAACTTGTATGCTGAGCAAATTAACTGAGAAGCTGGATTATATGAAGAAGAATGTGGCATCAGGATTGGAGGAAGACTCATTAACAACCTGTGATATACAGATGATACAACCTTGCTTGTTGAAAGCAAGTAGGCCTTAAAATATTTACTGGTGAAGATTAAAGACTACACTCTCCAATACGGATTGCATTTCATTGTACAGAAGACCTCACCACTGGACCAGTAAATACAATCATGATAAACAGAAAAAATATTGAAGTTTTCAAATACTTCATTTTGTTGGATCCATAATCAACACTCATGGAAGCAGCAGTCAAGAAATCAAATGATGTTTGCATTAGGCAAATCTGCTGCACAAGACTTCTTTAAAGTATTCAAGACTAAAGATGTCAAGTTTGAGGACTAAGGTACACCTGACCCAAGGCATGGTATTTTTAATTCATAATCATGAGAAAGTTGGACAGTGAATAAGGAAGACCTCAGAAGATATGATGCATTTGAATTATGGTGTTGGAGAAGAATATTGAAAGTGCCATGAACTGCCAGAAGAACAGACATGTCTGTTGGAAGAAGTACAGCCAGAATGTTCCTTAAAAGCCAGGATAGTGAGACCTCACCTCTCATACTTCTGTCATGTTATCAGGAGGGACCGGTCCCTAGAGGACATTATACTTGGTAAAGTGGTGGTGCTGGCGAGTCTGTTCCAGCTCATAGTGACCTTGTATAGGGCTTCTGAGGCTGTAAATCTGTATGGGAAAAGAAAGTCTCGTCTTTTTTCCCCATGGAGCATTTGAACTGGTAGATTTGAACTGCTAACTTTGCAGTTAGTAGCCCAGTGTATAATCCACTAGGCTACCAGGCAGCAAAAAAGAGACAGCCCCAACAAAATGTATTGGTAGTGCGGCAGTAGTCACTGGGAGGTTGGTGCGGGACTGGACAGTGTTTCATTCTTTTGTGCAAAGGGTCACTGAGTTGGAACGGACTCAATGGCACCCAACAGCAACAACAACAACAACAATCCTTCCTGAAGACAGATGCAAAAGTACTCCATGGAATATTAGCAAATGGAATCTTAGTATATTAAAAAGGCTTAAGAGGATGTTATCCTGGAATATCAAAGGTTTTGAAAATCATCCAATGTAATTCATCTTATCAACAGACTAAAATAAAAACCATGGAGTTAAAGCACTGAACAAAATGGAGCATCTGTCCCTGATAGAAACTCACTATGAACAGAAGGGACTTTAAGAAAACATTCTGATAATGGGTCATTACAAAAAAGCAACAACTGAAATCAGACTTAATGATGATGTTCTGAATTCTTGCCCTCTAAGACTGAGAACAAGCAAGGATTTCTGCTCTCATCAACTGTCATTCAGCTTCATTCTCGATGGAGGTCCTAGCCTGAGCAATAAGACACGAAAGAAAAATGGATGTCAAACTGATTGAAGGGTGATTATGTAAAATCTCAAAGATTCTCCGTCTCATAAGTGCAATAAGTGAGTTTATCAAAGTTGCAAGATATATATAATACACAAACCTTGTATTTCTAAATATCCGATTACATTGTTACACTATAAACATGTGTTTATTTTGTGGTCATTTAAATCATGGATTTCTGTATATGAGAATTTCCTAACAGTGATGATTTTGGAATTAAAAGTTGAAAACATTAGCACTTCGGTGATGGTGGTGGCTGTGTGCTGTGGAGTCGGTTCCTACTCATAGCGACCCTATAATAGGGTTTCCAAGGCTGTAAATCTTAACAGGAGCAGAAAGCCTCATCCTTCTCCTGCAGAGTATCTGTGGATTTGAACTTCTGACTTGGTGGTTTGAAGCCCAACTCATAACTCAATACGACACTACTCAATTGTAAATAGTTCTGCTGTGTTATGCGAGGGTCACTATGCATGGGAATGAACTCAATGGCAACAGGTTAGATTATATTGCAACTAAAATATTAAGTAGGATCTCTGGTAGTGTAGTGGTTACAAATCGGGCTGTGAACCACAAGGTCAGCAGTTCGAAACTACTAGCTGTTCGCGGGAGAAAGATGAGGTTTTCTACTCCCATAAAGATTTACAGCCTCGGAAACGCTGTACAGGGTCACTATGAGTTGGAACCGACTCCACGGCACATAACAACAACAACAACAACAAAATATTAAGTATCAAACCATATTTCCCATGTTACAGTTTGACAATGGAAATGACTGATGATGCTAGTGGTGACTCAGAGCCATGGGAAGAAAGGAAAAATGACCAATAGAAGGAGAGGAAGTGAGGGGAAAGCATGGGGGGTCAGGAGAAGTGAGCAAGCCGTCGTCTGTGCTCCTTGCATCACATCCACGCTCACTTGCCTTCAGGGCCAGCCTGGGTGTGGGAGGACGGGGTTCCTCTCAGAAGGCTGTATGTGTAGTGCTCCTTCACTTCAGAAAGATGCTTTCACTCCTGTTCAGACACATCTGAGCCCAGGTAGTCTCGTCATCAGGATCATTACTAAGAAAGATGGCAGTTTGTGCTTCATCTTCGTGGTTCTTACCTCATTGGGGCTGAGATGAGATGTATTTGATGGTAGCACGATGGCTGGCTCCAGGCTTTCAATAGTCATATACAGAGTTATGCATAGTTACACATAGAGGTATACACACAGCCATACATACAGTTAGACACACAATTATACATAGTTACATACACAGTTATACACAGTTACACATAGAGTTATACACACAGTCATACATACAGCTATACACACAGCCACACATACAGTTATACACAGTTACACATACAGTTATACATACAGTTACACAGTTATACACAGTTACACATAGAGTTATACACACAGTCATACATACAGTTGTCCATCCAGCCACACATACAGTTATACACACAGTTATACACAGTTACACATAGTTGTATATACAGTTACACACACAGTTATATACAGTTACACAGAGTTATACATACAGCCATACATACAGTTGTCCATCCAGCCACACATACAGTTATACATAGTTACACATACAGGTATATGTACACTTAACACATACATTTACACAGTTACACATACACATACATGTACACTTAACACAGTTAACACACACACTTAAACATAAGTTAATTATCAGCAGAGCTGTTACACACCCGTTCTCTTGAAGCACATTCCGCGATTGCCCTCCTTAGAGGCAGGTAACTCCTCAGTCTGCTCAAAGACTGGGAACAAGCACAGGGATACAAAAGTTCATTGTCACCAGTATTTGCCACGCACCTGGCATCTCATCCCAGGGACTCTCCTTGTTTGTTCTGTTGTGGTTTAAGTGTGTGCAGTAGAACAAACAGATGCTAGCGCTGTTACTGGCTCCTTGGGTGATGGAGGTGGAGGGAGAATGGGGACATATACTTGAGTTTGAAGATAGTCTCTCACAGTGTCGAGAGCCTCAGAGGACATGGCAGGGCCTCACTCTCTCTGGACCCTTGGAGGCGTGGGCAGACAGCTGCTTTGTGAGAGACGGCTAAATGCATCAGGGAGGTGCTCCAGTATGCACAGATCTATCATCTGAGTAAACTCCACTGGTGGTAGGTGTCTCAGAGTGCTAACTCACAGTGAGACGGGTACACATGGGTTTTGTTAACCAGAAAACAACATTTTCACATTGACAGCTTTACAAAAGATACTTCCAGACAGAACTTTGCTGTTGGAAGAATTGCAAACCAGACTCAAATTCAAAGGCAGGTTGTGCTCCTTAGTTTGCAGAAGAGAAGGGTGTCATGGTTGGGTTTCCTTCTTCACAGTCTGAACCCGTTGAGTGTACAAGCAATTACTATCTACAGCCACACCTCATTTGATTGCACTTTGCAGATAGTACGGTTTTTTTCCAAATTGAACAACCCTGCAGTAAGCAATCAGTTGGCACCATTTTTTCTTCCAACACCGTGTACTCAGTTCGTCTCTTTCTGGCACATTTTGGTTATTTACAACAATATTTCAAACTTTTTCATAATCGATTGCACATTTCATAGGCTTCCAACCAGTCAGCCCACTGCCAGTGAGTCGATTACGGCTCATAGAAACCATTTAGGACAAGACTGTAAACCTTTACGGGAGCAGGCAGCCTCATGTTTCTCCTATAGAATAGCTGGTGGATTTGAACCCCTGATCTCCCAATGCTTAACTGATTATTCCTCCAGGAGTAGACCACAGAATACTGTAAACAGAACGTTATGTGCACTTGGAAACCCAGACACTCATGTGCCTCCCTGTATTGTGACTCGCTGTGGTCTCAAACCAAACCCACAACATTGTTAAGGTATGCCTTTAATGTGAGCTGTTTTCAATCTTGACTAGAACGAACACTTTCATTGTAGAAAGCCATGTATACTGAGTATTGTAATATTTTTGAACAAGTCTCAATCCAGTTCACATTATTGCTTAATAGTCATTTTAAAAATAAAGATACTTTTGCAGAATTCTAGGTGGTCTGAAATTTTACATTAGAACTCATCTCTCCACCTTTTGAAGTGCCCCCCGCCTCCCACCCCTAGCACATTTTTGGTTTTAGGCTGTGAAACATCCTTTGCAGTTTTAATGATTGGTGAGCAAACAGGGATTATAGATACCAGAGGGTTCAAAAGTTTGTGGAAAATGGATTGGAAAAGGAGTGAATTTTTCCACGGACTCTTTGAAGCCCCCTCAGATAGCAGCAACAACCATCACCGGAATAAAGTAAGGCTCACTGTGAAGACTCCAGTTTCCTGGGATCTGAAGGGCTGCCTTGTTCTCCAACTCTACATCGTGTATGCTGATGCTTTCTGTCCTGGAGGGGTAGTGGCATCATCTCCAGACGGGATTTAACCAGAGCAGGAACGTTCCCTAATAACATTACCATTTTCCCCTGGGTCTGTAGGAATTTGTGTCTTGGCATTGTGTTGCTGCCTGCAAGGTCAGCAGTTCAAATCCACCAGCTACTCCCTGGGAGAAAGATGAAGCTGTCTGCTCCCATAAATATTTACAGTCTTGGAAGCCCTAGGGAACGGGTCTGCTCAGTCCTTTTGGGTCACTGTAAGTTGGAATCGTCTTGATACATATGTATATATATATATATTTTATTGGTTGGTTGGTTGGTTGATCTACTGTGGGGTAACCGTGCTTTTCTGGCTAATTGATTTTCCTAATTTTGGAACCCACCTTTCCCTTTGTGATTGAGCCCAACATGTGTCCTCCTACAGCCTCAAAACCCATGATTGGAGTTCAGATCCTCCCAGGACACTAGGCATTAATGACTCTGCATTCTGGGGGCCCTCTCTTGTAGCAGGATGCATTTTAATGATGACTCAGGGGCAGAGCTATTGATCCCGCAGTACATCCCTGGCCCAGAGGTTGCTTCCTGGGGCATCCACTTTGTATCTCTCAGCCTGAGGCCTACTTTGCCATAGCATGGCATAGTGAAGGAACATGTTCCCAGTTCAGGTGAAACTATCACTCATTCATCAAAGTTCTGTCAGGGTGATTCTCGATTTTGAAAACAGATGTGGAAACCAGGCTGGCAGCTGGCGAGAGTGGGCCTGTTTTTGAAACACACACTGTCACACATGCCACAGAAAGGCAGGTCGTTAGCATTCGGAACGGGGCACCGACAATCTGGGGAGCTGGAGACAGGGTTGGAATGGCTCCTGGATCCGTATTTGTAGTTAGATTTGCCTTGATTTGATGGCAGTTAACTGGTATCTCTACCCCCCGCCCCCCCCACTAAAGTCTCAATAATGAGCATAGCTTTGCTATTCAGCAGGGATTAGTAAAGCATCCTCATGATTCTGAGTTGAATTACTCCTTTTCCTCTTGACTCTGTATGCCACGTATTGTTTAGATAACTCACTGACAAGTATTGGAGGTTGGTTCATCACCTACGTGTTACACCTGGTAGAGCAGAGGCTGAGCCGAATTCAGTAAAGGGAGGTCAGATAACGTACTAAACAATAACACCTGCCGTTCCCTAACTAGTTTACTGCCTGTTCGCCTCCAGAGCTTGGAGGAATTGGGGAGGGGTGGAGAAAGCTAGCCTCTGTGGCTCACCACAGCACCTGCTCAGAGCATCATTGGTCCCATGTGTCTCAGACGGGGCTTTGTCCATTAAAGTAGCTCAGCCAATGGTCCAGGCTCCCTCCATGCTGGCCCAGCCACCTGAGAGCCAAATGAGAAAGGCATTTGTCCACACTGTTCTTTAGTTAGGGAGCCCTGGTGGCACTGTAGAATAAGCACTGAACTGCTAACTGAATGGTTCACAGTTCAAACCCACTACTCACGGGAGAAAAAGGAGGCTTTCTTCTCCTGTAAAGATTTACTCCTATACAGCGTTGCTATGAGTCAGAACCCACTCGGTGGCAGATGGTTTGGTTTTGGAATTTTCTTTGGTTAACACATTCGTAGTTAACCAGAAGGTTGCGGGTTCCTCCCAGTCTACCCAGAGATACCTTGGAAGATAGGCCTGGCTATCTACTTTGCAATAATCAGCCACTGTGGAGCACAGTTCTACTCTGACGCACCATGGGGACACCAGGAATCACAGGGGCCTCCATGGTATTTTAAACAAATTCTCTTCTTTCTTTTGGTCGGATGTGTGCCTGAACTGTGGCAGGGAGCACACAGTTGCTCGGTTGCCTTGGCTTTCTCAGGATACCCAGGTCCAGGCTCTGGGGCGCCCAGTTTCTACTTGTGGGTGTCTGGGGAAGGTTAAAACACTTCCAAATGTCTGTTTATTATGTGTTGTGAGTAAGTCTTCCTAAGAAGAATGTTGCTGAGAAAAAATCACACATCCAAAGTATTGCTAATTATTTCTTCAGTGCATGGGGAAAAGACTTGAATGAGATCTGCCAAGGAGATTGTCTCTGGACAGCAGAATATCCGGCTATCAAAGAAAGTCATCTTTCCTATGCAAAGCCTCTGTTGTTGCTGTTACGTGCCATCGAGTCAGTTTTGACTCATAGCGACACCGTGTATAGGGTTTCTGAGGAGTAGCTGGTGGTTTCAAACCACCAATTCTGTGGCCAGCCACAGTGCCACACCCAAAACTTGAAACTGTAGGGTAAATCACTGCCTACAGGGATGTTGTTGTATGCCATTGAGTTGGTTCCGACACACAGCGACTCTGTATAGGGTTTCCAAGGCTGTAAATCTTTATGGGAGCAGAAAGCCTCATCTTTCTCCCCTGGATTTGAACTGCTGACCTCGTGGTTAGCAGCCCAGTTTGTAACCATTATGCCACTGGAGTCCAGGGTGAAATGGTATGTGAGAGGTCAAGAAAAAAAGTCAGAAAAAATGTACAAATTTGGGCACAATGTCGTTGAACTACTTTGGTCTTTTGTCTAACTTTCTGCCTGGTGACTCAGGTAGGAGGGACACAGGACACTTATAACAGAAAACATGTCCATGTCTCCTCTCCCTTCTAGGCCCCCAGAGAAACAGGTTCTCAACTCCCATGTGCACTCTCTCCTAAAATTAATCCAGATGAGAGAGCTTGGGAAGGGGCTGCTGCCTCTCCTGCCCTATTGCCCCTTTTGCTTTGCCAAGGAAATGCCCCCCTCTCAGGTAGCAGGGGCAGATTTGGAAGAGCAGCCTCAAGAGAGCAAAGCAAAGACAGATTACGTAATACATTCTGAAGAGGCTGGCATGGTATTTTCGTAAGTTTATTGTCGAAGTTGAGTGCCTCTCCTGCTAGCTGCCCATAGAGCTCCACGGTCTCCCCTCCTCTCCCCTGCACAGGCATGGGGGCAGAAGTGATGACCACCATCCTAGTGCCCTGGCCACGTGCTCTCCTCCTTGCACTTTTTGCGATGGAGGCAACCCCAAGAGAGACTCCAGGACCCAGAGGTTGAGATGGCAGCTCTCTCCTGTGTTTGAGCCATCGTATTGTCGGAGGATATTGTTCACTCAAGGAGCTCTGGTAGCGTAGTGGTTAGGAATCAGGCTGCTAACCTCAGGGCCAGCAGTTCGAAACCACCAGCTGTTCTGCGGGAGAAGAAAGCTGAGGCTTTCTGCTTCTGTAAAGATTTACAGCCTCGGAAAACCTGTTCAGGGTCCTATGAATTGGAAATGACTCCATGGCACATAACAACAACAATTGTTCACCCAAATCCCCTGTTAATTATTTCACTTAGAATTAGAGTTCTGAGGTGAGAGGCTTGATTCTGGGATATGCATATTAATTTTTTTAATTTTGGAATTGTAGTCAGACTTTTTTCTGATAGAAAACAAATCTATTTTGGCAGATTGGCTTGGTAATGAAAACTTCCTTTGTTAACTGAGTAACTTTTATGGTGGTGGTTGTTAAGTGCTGTCGTGTTGGTTCCGACCCATAGTGACCCTGTATAGAGTTTCTGAGGAGTGTGCTAGTTTTTCATGGTGGTGTATCGTGGAGTCGGTTCCGACTCATAGCGACCCTGTATAGGGTTTCCGAGGCTGTAAATCTTTATAGGAGCAGAAAGCCTCATCTTTCTCCCATGGAGCAGCTGGTAGGTTCGAATTGCTGACCTTGAGGTTAGCAGCCCGACTCATAACCACTACCAGATATAGGGCTAAATTCACAGTCCCAAGGTTTGACGAGAATGTAGCTGTAGTTCACTTATATCCTGGAAAACAATATCCTTTACTTCTATTTAGACTTAAAATTTAAAAGCAACACACAACTTTTGAGTCCACTTTGAAATACCTTAGTTGCGGGAAGCTGGCTCCGCCTCCCGGGGCCCCAGGTGTGTAGTATAGAACTGCTTCATAGCATTTTCTTGGCTGGAATCTTGACAGCTGCAGGGAGTCAGGCCTTTTCTTCTGTGCAACAGCTGGGTGGGTTTGAACCGCCCCCTTTAGATTCGTAGTTGAAAGCAAACTGTGCCACCCAAGGCCCTTCTGTTCATATTGCTAAACGCTTTTTTTTGTAAAGGACATGCACAGCAATATATGCCACGCCAGGTTAAGTGTTTACATGTGTAATTCAGTGACATTAATAACATTCTCCAAGTTGTGCAGCCATACTCACCCTCTTGGTATCTACAACCTTAATGGGAGCAGGTCGTCAGAACTTCTCTTCTGTGGTACCATCAGCCTTTAGGTTAGAAGCCTGGGTTAAACCATAAACTGTATGTGTTACTGAAGGACCTAAGGAGGGATTTGATTTCCCAAAATTCTCTTAGGGGGATTTGTCAGCAAACACCACGGTGAAAAACAGCAAAACATTTTGGCCGAGTGTTAGCTGACCTGTGTAATAAGCCCGTGAGTAGTTTTTCCGCTGTGCCAGTGGCCAGACTGTTGAACACACCTGAGGGCAGATGACATGAGATGATGCTGCAGCTGTGAGTGTACCAGCTTACCATCTTCAGACAATCGTAGAGTCTCGTCAGGCAGGTGAATGGAAGCCTGAGTGGGTGGTGATCTTTCTGGAAGAAGAGTATTCCGAGGGAGCTTGCTTCCTGTGAGCAAACCCAACACTTCTTGCCCCATTTCCTTTCCTGAATGTCTTTTCTGAGCCAACTGTTGGTAGGACAGAAAATGCAGACTAACAAGGTACCCACAGTGCTAAGGACAAGACTTCACCTAACAGAATGCAATTTCATAAATGTCTGGCAAGCTGGGATCCACGGGGTTTTAAATAACTGTAGGGAATATGCTTTCTGTACCCCACACAGCACCCCAGACAGGCTGCCAGTGTGGAAGAGCCGTGGCAGACTGTGCTCTATCCTCCTGGGAAACGTGCGAAATTCAGAGGAAGCCACCAGCTCTCTCAGGTGGTATTTACCCCATTGACAGAAATACCTCCAGCCGTGTGTTCTTGATGGTCGCCCACTCTGAAGATAGTGGCGACCCACACCCACCACACTTGGCATGTCTGTAGGGGAACATGGAAGACCCTCATGGTCCCAGAACCTGCCTGGGTGGTGGGGCAAGCTGGGAGTAAAACAATATGAAGATACATATCCCTTTGGAGCCCCAGAGTCTGCTGAACCAGTGTTCGATGCTTGGCAGTGGACACAAAGGGCAAACAGTGGAAGAGGGACCCAAAGGCAGTCTTAGAAACGCAGGATGCACAGTGAGGAGCCTCAGTTAATGGTGGTCCTTTAGAAACTGCACCCTAGCAGGAACCCGAAGAACTAATTGCTGGCTGGACTGTGTTTTGGTGGGTGATGTTGAGACTTCAGACGCCTGCTGCTCGTCCTGGTGGCTCTGAGGAAGGGATCCCAAGGAAATGCCCCTGGAGTCTTCTCCCCTAGGATCTGATGTTCCTCCAAGGCAGAGGCTGTGAGCTGAGTCCATATGAGGGATGATTTCAGTGATGAGAGACCCTTCAGCCTAACCCACTGGAATATCCCAGAGGGAGAGAGGCCAGTAGTTCATGTAGGTGAGTGATCACAGGCATTTGCTACTCAGCTGCACCTTTGGTATGGGAAAGATCCATAGACGGTATACTTGGTCAAGTTTCATGCCAGGATCCTGCACAGGTAGATCTAGGATGGGTTACGATGGCAGCCCAGGCCCTAATTGTGTGTAGTAACTACAATCATGACATTCCACTGTGTCGAGTTGGCTCTCCCTCAGAGTGACCTGATAGGACAGAGTAGAACTGCCCCTTCGGGGTTCTGAGACTGTAAATCTTTACAGCTTCATCTTTCTCCCATGCAGCCGCTGGTGGGCTAGAACCACTGACCTTTTGGTGACCAGCTAAGTGCTTTAACCATGGCACCACCAGAGTTTCTTAGGAAAGACACTAGAGTTGAGGATTCCCTTTAAGATCAACTCAACAGATTGTTGGATTCTCCGAGCCTTTTAGGAGCCCTGGTGTGGTGCTGTGGGTTAATGCGCCAGACTGTAAAGCCATTTGAACTGCAAGGTCGGTGGTTCAAGCTCACCAGCAGCTCCTCAGAAACCCTATACAGCGTCGCTATGGGTCGGAACTGACTTGACGGCACTTAAGAACAACAACAATCCTACTCTGTAAGGAGCTCTGGTAGTGTAGTGGTTATGAATCGGGCTGCTAATCTCAAGGTCAGCAGTTCGAAACTACCAGCTGTTCCATGGGAGAAAGATGAGGCTTTCTGCTCCCGTAAAGATTTACAGCCTCAGAAACCCTGTACAGGGTCATTATGAGTCAGAACCGACTCCATAGCACACCACCACCACCACTACCATACTCTGTGGACTCCTGGCATGGCGCTGTAGGATAGGCATTGGACTGCAAACCACAGAGTCAGCTGTTCAAACCCATCAGTTGCTCTTTGGAAACTCTATACAGGGTCTCTAAGAGTCGGAATTGACTTGATGGCACTTAACAACAACAACAACAACAAATCGGGCAGGGCGGAGGGATGGGGGTGGTTCCTGTAGGATAAGCTTGGACTGAGAGCCACAAGGTCGGCAGTTCAAACCCACCCCTGCTTCTCGGACACTATACAGGATCGCTATGAGTCAGAACCAACTTGATGGCACTTAAAGACAGCCACAGCCCTGTGCAGGCACCAGAGAAGGAGATGGGTCTGTTTCCTAGCCACGCAGACTGAATGCTGCTGCTTCTGGCCCCAGAGGCCTGGTGTCTGCAGTGATGTGGAACCCACCCTCCCACGGATACTCAGCTGTGCAGACTTGAGACCTCTGCTCACTCTGCTCTGAGTTTACCCTGCTCTACTCCACTGCCAGGACAGCAGGAGGGTCCCCAGGGAATGAAGGTCAGAAGCTGGCTGGATTTTTTTTGTGGACCCTTTGCAGGAGCCAACCAAAGACTGCAGGAACCCAGGTGTGCTGCTTGGCAGAGTGATTGGTCAGGCCGAATGCCGTAAAAGGAAATCGTCAGATGTAAGAGGAATGATGAAATGCAGCAGCACACATTGAGGGCTTTTTCTTTATTAATATTAATGTTGCCAGCCATTGTTTCAGGTAGAGGCTAAAGCCAGGAGGGACCTGCAGTTTCCCCAGTGCCTAGTTTCCTGAAGCCGTGCTTGGAGTGTTTAATTATCAATCAAATAAGTAGGGTCCACTCCGTCCACCAGGCTGCACTGGCCCAACATGTACAGAACATGCCTGCTCTCTCTGAGCCAGTGTTGTGCACGTGTGTTTATAGAAAGCATATCTTTATCTGTCTATGTGTAGATGCGTATGTATCTGTGTATCTGTAGAAAGAACACATGTATAAGGAAGGGGGTTTTAGAAAGTTCCTGGAAAAATGGAATGAAAAGATAATGGGATTTTCCCTCAAACTTTCAGAAGCCTCCTCGCCTGGGTGTATTTATAGAGAAAACTCATTTGTGTGTTTCCATGAGTTTGTGGAAAAATGGAATGTAGAAACAATGGAACGTTTCTGTGCGCTTTTGAAGCCTCGTCATATATATGTGTATGTATATGTGTGAAGAGTCTTGGTATAGCACTGTAGGGTAAGCACTGGATTGCTAACCACAAGGTTAGCATTGTATGTAATGTGCCTCAGGCAACATGGAAGATCAGTACTTAATGGGACAAGGTGGTGCTATTTAAACTGTAAAATTGTTGGACAAATTATGTTCTTTCCGTAGCCATTCGCCGTTTCGAGTTCCTTTCCCTGAAAGGTAAGATAGTGGTCTTTTAGCCATGAGCATTTAGGTTGAAGTCCTCAACAAGGAGTTGTTTGGGTGACAAGAAGCTTGAATGAGTAAAGACATTCTATATATGCCCCCCACCCCCCACCCCCAAACCCAAACCTACTACTGTCAATTCAATTCTGACTCATAACAAGCTGGTAAGGATTGCTCCATATGGTTTCCGAGGCTGTAATCTTTACAGAAGCAAACTGCTGCATCTTTCCCAGTGGAATGACTGGTGGGTTTGGACCACCAATTTTTTGTTGACCAGCCCAAAGTTTAACCCACTGTGTCACCAAGGATGAAGAAACGATGGAAAGTTGTGAGAGATTCAGCTGTTAGCTCCTGGTATGCAGTGTCCAAGTCCCTCACCTGAGAACCATGGTCAAGTGGTTGGAGAAGACAAGGCTCAGGGTGACCAATGCTTGCTGCTGTAGAACAAGGGAGTGAAAATTAGGAGACTGAGCGAGTGAGTTGCTTATAACTGTGGTGGGAACATAGAGAAAGACAGCAATGAGCTTGGGTGTTATGTTCAGGGTGAGGCTGTAGGAACCAGTTTTTCCATCAGCAAGTATGGCACGTTCAGATATGGCCGCTCCCTCAGCCCCGGGTGGCAGAAGATGGGGAGCAGAGGCATGGGCAAGAATCCAATCTGGTTTAGTGTTAGCCACCAGGGCTCTACAGAGCATTGTTCCCGGAGCAGAAACAGTGGGTCACAGAAGGTGTCTTATCACCTGCGTTTGGAGGATGCCTGCACAGTCCCCCTGGAACAGGGCCTGCTATGTTCACAGCCTTATTGTTTGATGCTCAAAGCACAGGCTAGTTCCTCATGGAAGTCTGTGTGACAATCCCAAAAGCTGCTCTGATAAGTGATTCTCAGTGCCACTTACTAGGAAGGCTCCAGTGGCATGGTGGGATAAGCACTGGACTGCTAAACACAGATGTACAGCCGCAGAAACCCTGAACACGGTCGCTGTGAGTTGGAACCAACTCCACGCACATCACCACCACCACCACCACCATCAGGGAACTGGAATCACCAATGACTCGGTTCCAACTCACACTGACCCTGGATAGGGTTTCCAAGGAGCAGCTGGTGAGTTTATTCTGCCAACCTTGCAGTCCAGTGCTTATCCTACACTGCTACATCAGGATGTGTAATGTCCAGCAGGCAGCCTAACCTCATGGGGAGGGTCAAAGAAGGTCAAGAAGAAATGGCACATAAGCACTAAAGGGTGCGTAGATGCAGCCCAGGTGGGGACGAGCGATCCAGGTAACGGGTCAGTGTATCCAAGGACCTGAGGTGGGGCTGAGTGGGGCACATCAGAGAACTGTAGGAAAACCAGTGGATGGGAGTGGCCAGGGGGCAGGTGCACAATGGGATGAGGGGCACAGAGGAGAGTGAGAACCAGCCTTGGAGGGTGTCCTGGGCCCGCAGCCAGAGTCGGTCTTCCCACCTCAGTTTCCTAATCTCTAACTTATATCCTTACTGCTCCAGAATTCTGGATTCTAGCATTTTCTCTTTCATTTCCTTGTTTCAAAGAGCCAATGGGGTTATCCTAAAGGTCACTTCTAATAAACTGTTATTATTTACCGAGAACCAAGAGGAACAACTATAAAAGGTGTGTGTGTGTGTGTGTGTGTGTGTGTGTGCGTGTGCCCAGAGTGCTGCCGCTTTCTGATCTGCTGGTTAACCTGCGTTTCCACTGAGGGCCCGCCCAGAGCAGCTCCAGTCCTGTGGATGGTTTCAGGATGCCTGCGGATGGCATCCCAGCTGTGGGCTGCTCGAGAAAGGTGGCTGTGGAGGCCCACTTTGAATTTTTATTTCTCTCCTTAGACTGCCTGGTGGGATAACTCCAGCATTCATGGAGCATGGTGCCCCCCTCTGGGCTTCTGCATCATCTCCCTGAAGAGAACGGGGTGTGCAATGGGCTTTGTCCTCTCTTTCTGTCATTACTTTTATTTTACGGAGTTATTTCCTAGTACATTGGAATCCTGGAGCCAGTAGGAACGTTTCTAAAGTGATGTAAAGCTTTACTGGCCCTGCCTTTGGCTCTTTGAGGTGGCCGGCCATGCACAGGGTTGGGCTGCATGTAAACTTTGTGCCTCAGAGGGGAGAGCACCCATATTGGTCCTGTGCTCTTCAGTGGGTCCCTGTGGAAAGGTGAGGTTTGGGAACTTGTTCTGAGAGAGAAGCCCATCCTCACTGTCAGTTCCAGCGCCTCCCTCCCTCCCTCACCTGCTGTCCTGGGCACCCCCATTCAGCCTTTAATGCTGTCAGCTGCTGCCCTCTGGCTTTGATCCCTCACCTCTGTTGTCTGTGGTGGAATCCCTGTTGGCACGAACAGTTAATAGAGATTGGAGGTGCCACGGATAAAAGCCTTGTTGATCACTTAAAAAAATCAGCCCGTGGAAATCCTGTGGGGCACAAGAGGATTCTGGTAGCATGGTCAATAAATGATGGCAGCAACATCGCCATGGTAGCCTGACTTACGATAATCTTACTAATGTCAGTATTTAGTAGACAAAAAAGCAAAACTTGGGCAATTATTTAAGCTTAAGGTGGACATTTTTCCCTATCAGAAGCTGCGTAGTGTCTCAGAAAGTCTGCCTCTATCCAGTTCATAAAGGGAGTCTGCCTGCTTCTAGTTCATAAGGGAGCAGGCTTGGGATGCTGCAGAGATTTCCAAATCTGTCTTTGTTATAATTTTTGGTTTGCTTCTGAAAAGTACTGATTTCTGAGCTTCAGTTCAGATCTATAAATCCGAATTTTGAGTTGGGTGAGTGACAATTTGACCAGATTCCGTAGTTTCTGGCTGGTGCTGATGCAATCAGTTTCAGTCCAGTACAGGAACCAGGTTTTGAACGTCCACCTCTAGGTCCGAAGCCCCTGCTTCATCCTTCTTCCTGATGGGCGGATGAGTAGGCCCCGGGGGCAGGTGACAGGCACCATCATGGGCCTCCTCTACCCTTTATTCCATAGAACAGTGTCCGACTCCCAGTTAGGCTGGGTCCAGGGAGCCCAGAGTACTTGGGGGGACCCAGACACCCAAGTCTGTGCAAAGACCCTCCATTCATGTAGCTTTAGTCGGGCTTACATTTCCTCCTTTTGCCTGGCTCATCTTAAAATTTTTAAAAACTGTCCTTGAGCAGTTCCCAGCTCTTCATTACAATCATCAAAATCAGTACTGACCTAAGAAATCTTGGGGGCTAGTTCCACACCATCCTGTAAGGTCTCTGGGACTCAAACCAACTCAACACACAACAACAACAGGATCTGCCTTGGATCAGCCAAAGGGGTCTGACTTGCAAAATTTGAGTCTGTGAAAGTTTCAGCAGCTGTCTGCTCTCTCTAGCCCTCCTTCTGCACCCTAGGACCATGAGGAACCGCCTCAGGATAGAGATATGGCTATTTACTAGGCAGGATGAAACCGCCAGAAGGGTTTGGCCGATTGGCCTATGTTTGCTGGGGTGCATTGTCTGTCTCTACTCTTTCTTTTATGGGAGAAATTTGTTGCTGTTTCCTCTGTCTCCACAAGATAAATGAACTAATTTAAAATATTTTCCACGCCTCATCTGTCCACTCCGCAAGCTGTCAATGGACTTGGGAGCTTGCACACCAGCAGGTCTCAGCCAGGAGTACTGTGCTTTTGTGTGTGTGGGGGGGAGGGGGAGACAGTTGTTATGGTAACTGGAAACTCCTATTTGAGTGCACAGTTCACATTCTTGCAGGATTGGATAAGAAAGTCGATACTTTGTTGAGCTTTCTCAAGCACATTTGCCTGAAAATCATTAATTTCTTTCTTTAATTGAAAAGGTGTGGGGGTGGGTGGGAAGGGGAGAGTTTCAAGAATTGATGAGGGGGGAACATTTTGACACCAAGTTAAAACCCCAAAAGTAAGGAAAAAGACAAATTGTGTTGTTGTTAAGTGCCGACTAGTGAGCTGCTCAAAGGTGGAATCAAATGCAAAAAGCTATCCATTTCGCTTCTACATAAACAATGTGCCTAAGTGTATTAAATATATTTCCTCCTTGTGTCTCTTTGCTTCATATCTTTTTATTGTGGGAAATGTATGTAACAAAACGTTTGCCATTTCAACATTCTTCAAGCAGACAGCTCAGTGACATTGTTTATATTTATTGTGTTGGGCAGCCACTTTTAGCTCTTCCCCAAATTTAAAATGTCTTTTATACCTGGGAGTCCCGATGTGGCGCTGTGGAGTAATGTGCTGGACTGCAAAGTGGGCTGGAACCCCAAGGTTGGCAGTTCAAGCTCACCAGCAACTCCTCGGAAACCCTACACAGGGTTGCTATGGGTCGGAACCGACTCGATGGCAGTAAGAACAACAACAACAAAGTATAAAAGCAAAATGAGATCATTAATTCTTCACAGTTTTGTTGGCTTGTTTGTTTGAAGAGTCACTGGAATGCATCATATTCCCTTCCATACCATATGTAAGGGATATATATGGTCTATCCAGAGCCTCCTGGTGCCACACTGCTTTCAGCACTCTCACTATCATTCCGTAGCAGGATCGAGTTCTTCTTCAGCAGTATTTGTAGAGGAAGCAGAGCATAAGATCTGATGTTGGAAAGGACCTTTCCTGTCTCTGAGATAGTACAGACTTGCTCCTTGAGAAATGCTCTCAACTATTCTAGACTTAATAATACATTTTAATGAGTCTTTGGGGGTCTCATAGTTTTACCCCTCTGCTTTCCCTGGCTGCCTGCTTACATGGCCCAATACTCCTGAGAGATACAATGTTAAAATCATCTCTGGTTGAAAGTGAATTTTGGAGCTCAGCCTAACACTGAGCAAATAACCTTTCCAGCCCAAGTTAAATGTTCCCATAAGCTCTTTAAAACCAAACTTTCCTTGTCAAAAGAAAAAAAAAAAGTCACTGAATCTAATTCCCGAAGGATGGGGCTATGGGAGCGATTTAAATTAGACTTCCAAACAAATCCTTTTCATGCTTTGCTGGCGTGGCCTGTCTTTTGCTGAGATCTGTTGGGCTCTGCTTGGCCAGGTGTGGGGTCAGGGGTCTGAGTTTCCTCAGGGAGTGTGAGGGGTTCATCAGATGGGCTTGATCCCTGAGTATGAATGGAGACTGAAAGCAGGACGTAACCCATTGCTTCTATGCCTGTGGTAGCCTTCTTGGGCCCCATCTTGATCCTTGCTTATGACCCATGTGCTGTCCACAGCTTGTAACCAGCAGCCCTTCCTTCTCCCCCCCTAGCCCAGGGCCAGGCTTTCTACCCCAGTTGGTCAGCCCCAAGGTAGATAAAAATGTGATAGACACTCTTAAAACCTCATCAGAGCTTGCTGTTGAAACTTGACAAGCAGATTCTTTCTCCTGAATATTTTAACAGACAGCCCTGAAAATGACATTTACCTCTTCCAGGACCAGTTTTGATAGTGGCCATGTAGTCGGTTCTTTTTGATTTTATTTGAAAACATCATTTGAGGTTTTATAGGAAAAAAACACCAAACCCTACATATTTATCTGCACAGCTTGTTATCAGCAGGGAGGATAGGCATTCTTGGATGGATGGAAGGTTTATTGGTGGAAAGATTCAAGAAGCTATTTTGTGATAAAGGATTTCTTTGCATTTTTTCCCCCTCCAGTCAAGTAAATTGCTTATGGGTTGTGGCTAAGAAAAATAATCCCTTTGGTGCTACTTTAAAATTGTGGTCAGGTTTAGACTGTTTTCCAAAGGGTGAAGCTTCCTTTGCGTAAGTGTCTAGAGAGGTCAACTGAATTGGGGTGGTTTTGGAATGGGCTAGATTTACTTATGATGCATCATTCCTGGTGTGGCGCTGTAGGATCAGCGCTGGACTGTGAGCCCCAAGGTTGGTAGTTTGAAACCCACCAGCTGCTCCTCAGAAGCCCTACACAGGTTCGCTGTTAGTCGGAACCTACTTAACGGCATTTGACAACAACCTTTATATATATGATATTTCGTTCGACCTTCCCATAGAAGGTTTAGTCCGCTAGAGGCCTTGGCAAAGTAGGGGCACCATTTCCATGATATTAGAGGTTTGGTGCATCCAACTCCCCAGGCCCTGGGATCAGACAGATAAAACTTCTTAAGTGACAGTGTGTTGTGTGACTTTACCCTGAGAGTCCTCATTTAATAAGGGGCCCTCTCTGAGTGGTGAGAAAGGTTTTCTCTGTTCTAAAATTCTGTGATGTTTCAAAGGGAGGGGAAAGTTTTGGCAAAACCTGGTTTGAGCTATATGGAGAGGGAGTCAGCTGGGTTTCTCAGGGTTGGGTTTTGGATTTCCACTGACATGGGTTCTTATCTGAGGGTAACACTGTGTCTGCAAGGAGCAGGATTGATTGTACCACCTTTTTCTTATTCATTAGCTAAATTATCCAAACAAAATACAGTCCTGGCAGGGAGGGCATAGAAGGACTCCTGGTGTGGTGCTGCAGGATAAAGCTCTGGACCGCAAGGCCGTTTTGAACCACAAAGTCAGTGGTTCAAATCCACCATCCGCTCTGTGGAAACCCTAGACAGGGTCACTATGTGTCGGAACCACATTGCTGGCACTTCACAACAACAGGGCATGGAAGCATTGTATGAGTAGGTGAGCCACGTTTGGGCAAGACTGTTATAAAACCCCAGTTGCTCGGATCCTCTGCTTACTCCCTTTCTGAATATTTCACAGGGGTTTGAGCAGCAGACATTTTGTTCCTGGGGCTCTCAGAGGGTTTCAGTAGGAACTTTGAGTTTGCCACTGTCATGGAATAGCTGGAGCCCGATCCAGATCCAAAGTGGAGGCCCCCATTCACTTCAGAGTGGTAGGTGGTACCACAGTGTTGTCTGTGTGCCTTGGAGTCGATTTTGACTCACAGCCATCCTGTATAGGGTTCTGAGGCTGTTAATCTTTATGGAGGCAGAAAGTCTCATTGTTCTCCCAAAGTGCCTGGTAGACTTGAACTGATGAGTTTGTAGCTAGCAGCTCAATGCATAGCCCACTAAGCTACCAGCAAGGCTCCTTTTTCAGAGTGATAGGAGAAACCTGCTCGATCAATGCTCAAGTCTCATAATTGTTGTTGCTATGTGCCGTCACGTCAGTTCTGACTCATTGTGACCCCGTATCAGAATGCAACAGCCTCACAATTATGTATGTTGCAGCTGCTTTGTCAGTCCGTCTTCTTCAGAATCTTCCTCTTCATCACGGACCCTCTGCTTTATCAAGTGTCATGATATCCTTCGCCAGTTCTTTCAGCTTGAGAAATGCTGAGCATATTCTTTCCTTTTAGATTTCTAACTCCAGGTCTTTGCAAATTTCATTGTAATATTTTACTTTGTCTTTTTGAGCTTTGTGGATTCAAACCTATAGCATTAAATACATACACACATATACACTGAAAAAAAACCCCCAAACAACCCACTGCCACCAAGTCAATTTCTACTTGTAGCAATCCTATACAAGTCTAGACACAGCAGACAGCCTCATCTTCTTCCCTTGGAATGGCTGGTGGGTTTGAACTGCTGACCTAAAAGTTAGCAGCCCAATGCCTAATCCCTAGCACTTAGGACCTCCAAAAGATCATGGAAAAATGTAATGAAAGACAATGGAATTTTTTCCCAAACTTTTTGAAGCCCCCCTCGTGTGTGTGTATACAGAAACACACGTGTGCACACATAAACACACACACACACATGGCACAAATGGTTAAGTGCCTGACTGCTAGCTTAACACTTAGTAGTGTGAACTCATCCAGAGGTGCTGCGGAAGACAGGTCTGCCATTCTGCTTTGGAAACCCACATGTGGTCGTCACTGAGTCAGAATTGACTCCACAGTCACTAATAACAACAGCTTGTATTCACTCATGCATGTGAATACTTAGAATAATGCTCTCGTCTACAAAAGGCATTTACAGTGTTCTGCCCTAAAACCTGGAGAATTCTCTGATGGAGTAGCTAAACTGCCATCTCATTATTCATACAGACATGCAAACACCAGAGAAACAGAGGGATGTATATTTCAGGATGAAATGGTTTATCTCTGTCTTTTAAAAAACCTAAGACGCATGATTGAAGACCACCCTTTAGTTTTATAATTGCCAATGAGGTATGCAATATAAGCAGTGAATGTTTCTCAAAGGATGAACATGCCCCTTCACACATCTGCTTGGGTAATTCCCTGTTCTGTTTGAAAAAATCTCACAGAATTGGAATTTTTAAATATGGAGAACAACCCATTAAGAAATAGAGAATGAAAAACTCATTATAAAAGACTTGCCAAAAAATAAGTAAAATGTGGTCTACCATGTGAGAAATATTTAACTTTTAATTGAAACCAACTTTTAAAGAAGTTAATGGGCTTTCCCTTAGGCTAAAATGGTTTGCTCCTACCTGTTTAGGGTTGGCCAGTCAATTTCTCATGACAGAAAAGAGTGTTGTAGATTAATTTGATAGTGTGTTGGTATTTTCATGAAGGAAACCCACATGTTTAGAATTACCTCTCACTCTTTTGTCCCAACCATACTTTCTTTATGGTCTGTTCATACCTTGCTTAAAGACAGTGAAACAGGTGGTTCCTGTTCTCTTTGGTTCCTCATGGGAGTGAATCTACCATTGTGTTCTCTGGATTTTAACAATCCGAAGGGAGAGGGAAAAGATATGGTTTATGCCACATTCTTTGTTATTATTATAATAATTATAGAAGCAGTAGAACAACAGCATTAAAAAAAAACACCCACAAAAGGACGAAAGGGGAGACACCTGGAATCACACTAATCTAAACATAATGGTTTTCAGTTTTGCATATTCGTTTAACTCCCTATTTAGACGTGTACATGATTGTATTCATCATATAATTTCTATCTCCCAGTTCCTACTTTGCATTGTTGTTATTGTTGTAGATAGGTGCTGTCCTGTTGGATCCGACTCACAGCGACCTTACACACAATAGAACGAAACATTGCCTGGAAACACCCTCACAATCACTGTTACACGTGAGCCCTTTGCTGTTGCCACCGTGCCAGTCCATCTCATTTGCGGACATCCTCATTTTTTATGACTCTAAACTTTACCAAAGGAGCTGTGGTAGCATAGTGGTTACGAATCGGGCTGTTAACCTCAGGGTCAGCAGTTCGAAACTACCAGCTGATCCGCGGGAGAAAGATGAGGCTTTCTGCTCCCATAAGGATTTACAGCCTTGGAAACCCTGTGCAGGGTCGCTAGGAGTCGGAACTGACTCCACGGCACATAGGAACAACAACAACAAACTTTACCAAGCATGGGGTCCTTCTCCAGGGACTGGTTCCTCATAAGAATATGTCTGTAGTATGAGAGACAAAGTCTCACCATCCTGGCTTCTAAGGAGGATTATGCCTGTACTTCTTCCAACACACACTTGTTTGTTCTTCTGGCAGTCATTGGTACTTTTAATATTCTCCTCCAATACCATAACTCAAATGGATCAGTTCTTCTGCAGTCTCCCTTATTCACTGTCCAATTTTCACATGCATGTGAGGCTATTGAAAATACCACGGCTTAGGTCAGGCGTACCTTAGTCCTCAAACTATCTTTGCTAGTGACCATTTTAAAGAGGTTTTGTGCAGCAGATCTGCCTACTGCAATATGTCGTTTGATTTCTTGAGTGCTGCTTCTGTGAGTGTTGTTAGTGGATCCCAGCAGAATGCTTTGCATTAATTAGATCCTGGGTATCCTCCCCTATTCCTGATGGTCCTTCTTGCTTTTGTGCTCCCGGTGAGTAGGGATCATCATTGTTCCTTGGATGGCTGCTTGCAAGCTTTTAAGACTCCATGAACTATGCAGTGAACAGAATCACTATAAACATGTGCTTAGACCAATAAACTGGGATGTTCCATGAAACCATGACACTTAAAACTCTAAACCAAGGAACCAAATCCCATGAGATGTTTGGTTGTATGTGAGCAGCTGCCTTTTTTGTGTGTGCGTTATGATAAATACATCTAATACCTTTCACCAGGTCAACTTCTTACTAGTGTCCAACTTACAGACAGCAACAATAATAGGCTGTACAGTCCCATTCTTAATGCATTTAAGTTCCTACACTGTCTTTTTTCTGATTTGCTTAGCAGAGTCTCTTTAGGCTCCATTCATGCTGTAGTATGCAGACTTCCTTTCTCCTGCCGGCTGAGTATTAAGTAGTGCATTGTATATGGAAACCACGGCTGTTTCTCTGTTCATCTGTTGATGGGCATTTAGGTGGTTTCCACTTTATGTCTGTTGTTAAATAGTGTGACAGTGAACACCGGTGTGCTGATCTCCAGTAGCTTTTTGAGTCTGTTGGTTATAACCCTCAGAGTGGAATTGTGCCGTGTTATAATTCAATTATTTTTATTTATTTATTATTTTTTATGGTATCATCACAGTTTTCCAAAATGGCCATACCAGTTTGCATTCCTACCAGCAATGAATATGGTTCCCTACCTTTCCAAGGTTTTGTTATTTCAGTTTTGCTTTTTAAATCATAGCCATCCTGGTGGTGGTGGTGGTGTGCCATTGAGTTGGTTCTGACTCATATCGACCCTGTACAGGGTTTCTGAGGCTGTTAATCTTTATGCGAGCAGAACACCTTATCTTTCTTCTGCAGAACAGCTGGTAGTTTTGAACTGCTGACCTTGAGGTTAGCAGCCTGATTCCTAACCACTACGCTACCAGAGCTTCTTAAAGCCATCCTAGTGGAAGCAAAATGATACACATTGTGATTTTTTGTGTGGCATCTCTCCGATAGCTAAGACAGTGAGCAGTGAACCTCTTTTCATGTGTTTGGTTATCATTTGAATGTCCTCTTTGGTGAAATATCTATTCAAGTCCCTTTTCCATTTTATGATTGGGCTGTTTTTCTTTTTGTTCTTAATTTGTTGACGCTATATATAGATATATTTAACTGTTGAGTCAGTTCCGACTCATAGTGACCCTGTATAGGCTTTCCAAAGAGCAGCTGATGGGCTCAAACTGCCACCTTTGTGATGCGCAGTCTAGTGCTGATCCTACAGTACCACACCTGGAGTCCGTATGTATGTATGTATGTATGTATGTATGTATGTATGTATGTGTCACATACACACACATATGGTGGTGGATTTATGTGTTATGGAGTTGGTGGTTCTGACATAGCGACCCTGCACAGGGTTTCTGAGGCTGGAAATGTTTAACGGGAGCAGAAAGCCTCATCTTTCTCCCACGGAACCACCAGTAGTTTCAAACTGCTAACCCTGAGATTAGCAGTCCGACTTGTAACCACTATGCTTATTAATAGATTTGTGTTAGATAGATGGTTTCGATAGAAACTCTCCTAGTCAGTAGTTGGTCTTCTTTTGTAGTCATTAGAGGAAAAATTTTTATAAGGTACCATTTGTTTCTTTGGTCTTTTGCTGTTTGTATTTTTGTTTTTATATTACGAAATCCACCGTTGAATGCTCACCCTCACATCATTGCCCCTGCTTGTTCCTCTGAGAATTTTGTGGTTTTAGGGTGCACATTTAGATCCTTAATCCACTGTGAATTTATTTTTGTGTTTGGTATGAGACATGGGTCTTGTTTCATTTTTCCTGAATGTGGAAATCCAGTTTTCTCAGGACTATTTATTAAGAGGAGGCTTCTTTCCCTATCGAATGGACTCATCACTCTTGGCAAAAGTCAGTTGAACGTACATGGATGGGTTCAGTTCAGTGCTCTCAGTTCTATCCTATTGATCGATGTATCTATTCTACCAGTACTGGAGCTGTATAATAAACCACCTCCCCACCCAGTCAAGCTGGACTGCAAGGTTGGTGGTTCAAGCTCACCAGCCACTCCTTAGAAACCCTATACAGGATCGCTATGAATCAGAACCAGCTTGACAACACTTAACAATAACAACAACATAATATACTTTAATATCAGGAAATCTTCTTAATATCTTCTCTTTCAGCATTGCTTTAGCTATTTGAGGCCTCTTGATTTTCTATATAATGTTGAGGATTCAATTTTCTTTTTCTGTAAAGAAGGCTGTTGGAATTTTGACCAACATTGCCTTGAATCTATAGGTCTTTTTGGGTAGTATTGCCATCTTAACAACAGTAAGTCTTCCAATCCATGAACATTGGATATCAATCCATTTGTTTTAAGTCTTCTCTAATCTATTTAGCAGTGTTTCATAGTTTTCATTGTGTAAGTCCTTCATGTCATTGGTTGGATTTATCTCTAATTACTTTATTTTCTTGGTGTCCTGGTATGGCACTGTATGATGAGTACTGGACTGACTGCTAATCACAAGGTCAGTGGTTCAGACCCACCAACCACTACTCAATAACCCTGTATAGAGTCACTATGAGTTGGAACCTAATCAACAGCACTTAATAACAACAACATTTTATTCTTACATTCTGTAATTCTATTATAAATGGTATTGCTTGCTTAATTTCCCTTTCAGACTCATCATTACTGGTCTATAGAAACCCAACTAATTTTTGTTTGTTGACTGTGTACCCTTCAACTTTGCAAACTTTTTCTATTCTAGAAGTTTACTTATGTATTCTTTGAGGTTTTAAATATATATGATCATATCCTATGCACATAGAGATAATTTTTACTTCTTTTACAGCCTGGATACTTTAAAGTTCTTTTTCTTTTTTTCTTGGTCTGACTGGGACTTCTAATACAATATTGAATAGAAGTCATCGAAGTGACCATAATTGTCTTGTTCTCGATTTCAAGGGGAAACCTTTCAGCCTTTTTCCATTAAGTATTATAGTGTTGGCTTTGAAGAGCATAAGGTTTTCATGGCTAATTGTTGGCAATAGATCACCAGGCTTTTCTTCCTTGTCTATCTTAGTCTAGAAACTCTGCAGAAACCCTGCTGTTACTTGAAGTACCAGAGACGCAGCTTCCAGCATCCTCGTACTTTGCACCACGTCACACCTGATAGACTGGTGCTGGTATTGAGGGGATGAGACCAGGGTTCTCTTGGCTCTTACTCCATTTCACATACTCTGCGTGCTGTTGTTGTGTGCCTTTGAGTTGATTCTAACTCATAGTGACCCTGTCTAGGGTTTCTGAGAGTGGCTGGTGGGTTTGAACTTCTGACCTTGCGGTTGCCAGTCCAGTGATAGTCCTACAGCGCCACACCATAGGGAGACGCCTCAGAGGGATGCTTGCTGTTATCTTTGCTTGACTGGTGAAGCCACTGAGATGAGCGGTCACACGCGATTCTCAGTCACAAATAGAAAGGATTGGCCACTCACTAGCCCTCATTGGCAGCCCTTCTCAGTCACACAGAAGCAGTACCTGATACCTGATGTCGTACCAGGCCACAGGGGTGGCAGATAGGGTTCTTTCCTAAACCTTAGACCAGAGCCTGTTTTATTGCTCTGCCTTCCCTAAATCAGGAAAGGTAAGAAGCATTTCTCTGTGGACCCGAGAGCCACCTGAGGTTATCATTGTTGTTGTTAAGTGCCTTCATGTCAGTCTCGACTCATAGTGACCCTGTATAGGGCTTCTGAGGAGTGGCTGATGGATTTGAACTGCTTCCCTTGCAATTAGCAGCCTAGTGTTTATCTTACAGCACCACACTGGGACACCTACTTGGGATTGTTGCTGTTAAGAGCCGATGAGTCAATTCCGACCCATAGCAACCCTGTAGTAGGTTTCCAAGGAGCAGCTGGTGAGCTTGAACCACCGATCTTACAGTTCAAATGACTTTGCAGTCTGACGCATTAGTCCACAGCGCCACACCAGGATTGGGAACCCCAAATTTGTCTCAACTAGAAGATAAGTCTCCCAACTCACTTTGTCTCCTGTGGCACTGTAGAAGACAGAGAGCTGAGGAAGGTGGTGGTGGTAAGGGGGCTGCAGGGGAAAGCCAGCGCTCGAGACTGGATGTTAGATTTCACAGAGGTGAGCATGTGCCCTGAACAGACTCCTCTCCAGGGGGCCGTTGTCTTAGCTGGCATTGTTCTTCCTCCCAGAGGTCACCCTGGGCACGTCCACACCACACCGACTCGAGAGCTTTTTCACTTTTATTCACAGCCTTGATGCCAGAGTGTTTTAACTTGAACATAAATTTTCCCAATGTGGTCTGCTGCTGGTGCAACTGAAAGACTAGAGCAGAGAGGTTGGGGCAGGTCGCAGACAGAACAATTCATGGGTGACAGTTTCTAATCAGGGTCAGATGTACTCAGAGGTCCCGCGATGGCTTCTGGTATTGGGAGCAGGCGGAGTTACCCCAGTCTGTCAGCTTGTGTACCTGTTAAGGTAAAAGGATGAGACCTGTATAGTTTCCCTTCCACCAACACTCAGGTAACTACTATTCACCTAGTTAAGTGTGTGCATCAGGAGCATCTGCTAAGCTTCATTTAAGCTGTTAAAAATGCCAGAGGGATGCGGGATAAGAGACAAGTACTTGAGACTGGCCTCCAGGGGCACTGTGTCTTCACCGTGGGTCAGTGAATGGGATCCTTCCCAGGCCTCCCAAATGAGGCTTTAGCAGATCGACAGGAAACAGTTCATCTCATTAAGGGGATCTGAGAGCCCATACATACTGCTCAGAACAGAAATTGAAGCAAACAGCAACCCTCTGCGCTGATGGTTGTTTGCACTGTCTCAGAACAAACATTGCTGAGGATAATTAGGCCTTATCTTTGATAGACTTTTGTTTTTTTGTTGTTGTTGAGTATCTCTAGGCCTTCAGACTTGAGGCCAGAAATAAATAGCTAACGTGTCCTAGTCTTTGCTTTGATAATGCCAATAGCAAGTCCTATCTGATATTCATGATAAATAGAGGCTAAGGCATTTTTGTTTTTACCCTTGGTGCAGAAGGAAGTGTGTAAACCAAAGCCAACCTTCCACTGTTATGTCAAAGAAGAAAATCGTGCATCTTTGTGAATTCAGTGACTGTGAATCAAATGATTAAAGTATTATGGTTTCCAGAATGAATGTGGAGAAGTGTAAAAGTCGGCAGTTAGATGAAGGTTCGAAATCCTCCTCAATTATAGGAAACTTAGTACGTCTTGTCTCGGGAGGTTTTTACAGGGAGGGGAGAAGACATCAGAGGCTCTATATGTCAGTAATTCTGGGTCAACTAGCAAATGCTTTATTACAGGTAAATAAGAGTTTCTGTTTGCTCTCCAGTACACAACAATCTCACATAGTGAAATTTCCTCTGGGAAACAGTTGCTATATCTTAATTGATACGAAAAGAAATAAACTGCAAATCAAAGGCTCTTAGACACTATCTGCTTTGTGGTCCCGGAGGCCTTCTTTCCCCGTCCATCAACCAATAGGTGTTGTTGATAATTGTCATCAATTCGGTTCCAATTCACAATGACTCTGTATAGGGTTTCCAAGGAGTGGTTGGTGGGTTTGAACTGCTGGCCTTGTGGCTAGCAGTCTGGTGACGATCCTACAGCTTTAACCCTTCAAAAGGTATTTAGTGACACTTCCTCATCAGCAGAATTGTTCTAAAACTTGCTCTGTGTGGTAATTGTAGTCCCCCCCACCCCCGGAATGGAGTGATTGATTTTTTCCGACACCCGTTTGAGTACTAACACTGTCTACTTTGAGATTCGGCCGGTGCTGCTATCTGCATCAGTGACATGCGTCTTTCAACATGAGATTGTGATGTTGCCTTTAATATTTATTTGCAAATGCTGCTTTTATGTGTGGGCATTCTGCACAGCTCGGGTAGGACACGCAGGAAGCGATGGAGGGGAAGAATACTCTGGTTCCCACTGAGAGACATCTAAGACAGAATGGCTGGAAGGGGTCAGAGCTGGCCCGTGTCACCCAGGGTTTTCTCAGCCCCTCCCTCTGTTTGCACCAGCCAGGCGGTGTCTGCAGCTCCAGCAATTAGACCTGTGTGGAACTGAAATTCCCAACCTGCTTCTGGGTGCCGGGGACCTCAGCTATGCAGGGACTGTGGAGGAAGGAGGGTGTTTGTTTAATAAGAGTGTCCCCAGGGATTTGACTGATACACCATGCCAGATGCTTCTGGTACAAAGGTAGAGTTTGTCCAACCCCAGAGGAGCAGTAGATGGACAGACAACGCGGTATGCATGGCCAGCAGGCATGCCTACCCTGCTGATGTTCTGGCGTGGGGTGGTGTATATGATGTGGCAGCTTAATTGCTACGAGGTTGCCTGAGACTTTTTTTAAAAACCCCTCAGAAAAGTATTGCAAAACCACAATTCTACTCTCCAGCCCCAAATTAGTTGCTACTACTGAAATTCTTACCACTGCCCTGCCAATCTGCCGTACTGGGTGGCTTGCATGTTGCTGTGAACAGGAAGTGAGGTCACCAGCGCTCACATACCAGCAGCGTCACCCATGGTGGACAGGTTCCAGCAGAGCTACCAGACTAAGAGAGACCAGCTAGCAAAGCCTGGTGATCCACTTTCAAATATTAGCCAGTGAAAACCTTGTAGCTCACAACAGAGCAAGACTTGCTTGCTTTGACCATATTATTGTTGTTGTTGTTGAGTGCCGTTGAGTCGGTTCCAACTCACAGTGACCCCGTATATGGTTTCCAAGGAATGGCTGGTGGGTTTGAACCACTGACCTGTGGCTAGCAGTCCAGTGCTTACCCTATAGCATTGTACTGTGAGTCCTGACATGTCATTGGGAGGCTATCAGTTGCTGGAGGATGTTGTGTTTGTTTGGGTGGAGTGTCAGCGTATGTGTGGAGGACCCTCGGGGAGCTAGAATTGTAGGGTAGGCTAAATGCTAGACTCAAACCCGTTGGCGATGTGGGGATGGTTCCGGACCATTGTGACCATTGCATCTGGGGCATGGTCTGCTGTGAGTCGGTGTCAGCTAACAACAACACCTAAGCCATCATCACATCATCACTGACTCACCTTGGCAGGTGAAAGTGAAAGCCTATCACCTCCTTAACTCCTTCTTGCCCAGGGTTTTTCCACCTCTGCGCTTGGACTCACCTTGCCACATCCATCTAGAATGTCTTCCCTCCTTCCTACTTCCTATGAGAAGTCTGCCCATCTCTCCCAGTGTGTTGCAAATATATCTCTCAGGTCCTCTTATCTGGGAGCTCTTCCAAGCCAGGTGACAGACTGTGGGTCTCTGCCACAGGAGTCTTGGCCCAGGTGTGGACACGTCCAGTCACTCTGCAGTACAATGTCTGACTTGCTGCGGGAGCACTTATGTAGCCTCTGAAATCCAGCAGACTCATCTCAGGGACCTTCTGACTCTGGGGTGAGATCCCCTGTTACTTTATGGTGAGTGCTTAGGAGCTAAGCTTTGATGTGAGGAACCAGCAGTGCCCGCGCCCTTGTGTCTCTTGGTTCTCACTTCAGAGTGGGGCACAGATGACATTCCTGAGTTCTACTGCCCTGTGTCCTGAACAGTCCTGTAGTTGCCTGGTTCTGTATTGGTACCCCTCAGTGGCTGTCTTGGAGAGCTTCGCCCCTCTTGTGGGAAGATGGCGGAGATAGGTCCAGCTGGGGCTTTCGTGCTCTCTCCTTCCAAACCCAGTAGCGCCTTCCTGTTCTTCTCAGCTGTATCACTGCAAACCTTTTGTTGTAGCTAATTTTATCCATTGGATTGTAAACTCCTTGAATGCAAGGATTGTTATCTTTTCATCCTTTCTCTCTTTCCCTTTTCATCTTCCTCAATATCTTGTAAAAAGACTTTGATATAGAAGATATTTAACAAGTATTGAAATGGCTTAAAGGAAGAATCCATGCATCATATATCGTAGGGAAGTCACCGAATATGCCTGAAGACCTACTTTGCACAATCCGTGTTCTCTGCAGGGGATGACATATAGCTTAAAAGTGCTTCTAGAAGGATCCATTTTTGGCAAACCCCCTGTGGTATAGCTGCTTGTTGGCCCCGAATAAAAGTGTTAGTGGACTGTAGACATGATCTGTTTCAAAAGTCATTTGTTCATTTGTCACTTTGTGTCTGAACTGTGACAACCCTTCCCAGCTCTAGAACTCTTATGTGATTTTTTTTCTCTAACCTCATTTCCTCAGTGCCAGAAGTACCCCTCCACCTTACATGTGAACCCCAACTCCCTCTGCCGGCTTGCCTAGCTCCACCTCTTGGCTCTAGCTGAGCTCATCCCCTACCCCCTCCCCGTTGCCAGCTGCCTGACTGCCTTCGCTTGCTCACTTTTTGGGAAAACATAGAGATAAATGGTTTCTGATGCGTATCATAAATAAGCATCTGATTCCACAGCCCGGCATCATGAGCCATGTATTTCAGTGTTCTCAATCTGAAGTACGGGAATCACTTTCCTTTCTTTCTTTGGCGGGGATGTACCTTAGAAGCTTCTATACAAATGCACGGACATGTGCTTTACTGTTTAATTTTACAGCGTCTTCTCTATTTGTAACCTCCTTAGACTGCTGAAGTCAGAATAATTCTGTAAGGTGGGGGTGACCACATATCAAATTCTGCCTTTCAAGAGAGCAGCCTGAACCCTGCAGTATGCCATCCCATCCACCACAAGGCCCTCCACCCTTTCCCCTCCTTCCCGGCCATGTGGGCTCTAAGACTTGGTAGCTTGTCTTCCCTGTGTTTACATCTCTGCTGGTTGCTTTCATGACGATGACTGCCACCAGACTGGAGCACTTAGTCTTGGCATTCAAGACTTCAGAAGGAATGTCAGCAGGCCTGCTGCTGGGTGGGGTGGGCACTTCAGTGTCTGGCTTCATGAATACTGATGAGCTAAAGATAAATCTCAAAGGTGTTGTTGTTAAGTGCCATCAAGTTGGTTCCAACTCAGAGTGACCCCCATGTATGGTTTCTGAGGAGCAGCTGGTGGGTTTGAACTGCCAATTCTGTGGTTCGTGGTCTAGTGCTGATCCTACAGCGCTATACCAGAAGTCCAAATCATCTCACAGGTAGGGTTAAAAAATAAAGTATTCTATGAAATTTGTGTTTATGGACTTAGAGAGGCAGAGATTTATGCCCTGATCATCTGACTTGCCTCGAACAAGAGAACTGTCTATTGAACTTGACCTATTTCCCAGTGCAAGATGGGAATGTCAGTCACTGTGCCTTCGGAGAATGATAGGAAAGAAGAATTGGCTGCTCTATCATTATCATTACCTGTTTACTTGTAAGAGAGAAACAATAATTAAAAATAATAAAAAAAGCATTTGTGCCTCCTTTGAAATCACCTGCCTATCTGTTGTTGTTGTTAAGTGCCATCAAGTTGGTTCTGACTCATAGTGACTCTGTATAGGGTTTCCGAGGAGCATCTGGTGGGTTTGAACGGCCAACCTTGTGGTTCGCAGCCCAGTGCTGATCCTACCACACCACACCAGAAGTCCACCTGCTTGTCTAGGGGAGGGAAAAAGAATAATGGAAACCAATAAACAACAAAATCATGTACCAACAGGAAGAGAAAAGGAGAGGAGATGTGCTTTGAAACCTCCTTGGTGCCCTCTGCCAAGCTGAATGCTCAAGGAATTTAGTGGTACGCACACACAGTCACATTACAGCTACATCACTGATTCCCAGCCCATCGGGAGCCATAATGGCCTGGGCCATTACAATTGGTATGGAATTCCAGTCCTCCAAGAAAGTACAGAGCTCCATACATCACACTGGCCTGAGATTCACTTAGCCCTGATACAGGCAGACCGGTGAAAGGAGCCACACTTCCTGGTTCCCTGACCCCTCAAGGCTCTCGGAACAATCAACACTCTTCAGCTCTTTAGCCCTCTGAATTCAGTGCTTCTCCAAGTGTGGTCCTTGGATCAGCTGTGCCGGCATCACTTCAGACTTATCGTGAAGAGCAGTTGAGTTGGTTCTGACTCAGAGACCCCTATACAGGGTTTCCAAGGAGCAGCTGGTAGGTTTGAACTGCCGAACATGAGGTTAGCTCTCCAAGGTTTACCCTTCAGGACTCCTCAAACTCGTTAGGAATGCAAACTCAGCGATCCAGTTCCCAAACCCAAACTTACACCAAACTCTTTGCTCCTGAGTTAGTCCCGGCTCCCACGGGCTACCGAGTTCAGCTGTGTGCCCAAGGGTTTTCTTGCTGTTGTCTTTGAGGAAGCTGATCACTAGGCTTCTTTTCGGTGGCACTGTTAGGTTGGTCATCCTTTAGGTTAGAAGTTAAACACAAACCACTGATGCCATCCTGACACCACCCAACTCAGCCCAGAACTACTGAACTCTGGCTGTCAGTGATTCTGATACCTGTCCCAGCATCCCTGGGGCCCAGGCACATGGTCTATTCTCACTGTTGAGGAGGAAACGATGAGTAGGAAGTGAATCCTCTATCATCTTCTTACCTGGATTCAGTGCACATTGAGCCGCACGTGAGGGTGAGCGTGAATGACACCGTAGAGCGATGGTCTGGCATCCCCTGTGTTGGCATTTTCCTGCTGTGTGCTGGGCTGTTCTCCCACAAAGATGCTTCTCAAGGTCTCCCTGTGTGGTCTCTTTACTTACTGTATTGAAAGAATAAATTTGATTAATGAGTCCCATCGAGATGACAGGGTTTATGGAGCCAAACAAAACCCCAAAAAACTGCAAATAAATAGGGGGCACCCCAAACTGAGGATGAGGAGGCTTGGGTTTTCTATTTACATCACCCTTTTAAAGTTTAGGTGAGTTAAGTTCCTTGCATTTTACTTTGATTGGTTAATTGCATCCAATTTTCCTTTTGGTTGAGAAAGTTGGTCACTGGATGCTAAGCTGCCTTATCTTGATTGGATGAATGTTGCTAACTCATGCTGACAAGGAAAACTCACTGCTATTTAGTGGATCATTATGACCTGCAATGACCCCATAGGACCGAGTAGACAGTTCCAAGACTAATCTTTCTGGGAGCAGACTGCCTCATCCCTATTCTTTTAGAAATTGTCTTCCTTTCTACCTCCATTATTTTGAGACTTTAGACAGCTGTTGGGGACGTCCTTCCCCATAGAAGACAGACAGCCCAAACCGTGGCCCTGAGTGAAGGGCTGGCTCAGTTTTCAGAAAGAGAGAGGACAAATAAGAACAAGTATAAAGCTCTCTTGTCATTTACGTTCCTCTTCATTGCCACTCTCCTCATTCAAGGATTGTCCTTGGCCTCAGTGTTCCTTATTTTAAATTCATCATGTGTGCCCATACATGGCCTCCACTGTGTTATTCATCTAGGGGTAGGGAAGATTGGCAAGAGGGCCACATACAGTCCGTGAAGTTATTTGGTCTGGCTTCTACAGTTCCGGCCATCACATTATTGTTGAGTGCCATCGAGTTGATTCCTACCCACAGCAACAGTGTACAGGGTTTCCTAAGAACAGCTGGTGGCTTTGCACCGCTGAACTTGTGGTTCGCACTTCAGTACTGACCCTACAGGAGTCCAGTCATCACGTTGTTGTTAGGTGCCATCAAGTCAGTACCGACTCATAGCGACCTTAGGCACAACAGAATGAAACACTGCCTGAGCCTGGGCCACCCTCACAATTGTTGCCACGCTTGAGCCCTTGATGCCGCCACTTTGCCAATCCATCTCGCTGGGGTCTTCTTCTTTTTCTCTGACCCTCCACCTTACCAAACATGATATCCTTCTCCAGTGACTGGTCCTTCCTGACAATATGTCCGAACTATGAGAGATGAAGTTTGGCCATCTTGGCCTCCAAAGAGCACTCTGGCTGCACTTCTTCCAACACAGATCTGTTGGTTCTTTTGGCAGCCCATGGCACTTTCAATATTCTTCTCCAACATCATA
>NW_006408574.1:12543511-12561104 GCF_000296735.1 Chrysochloris asiatica
TGGACTTGTTTTAATTTTCTTTAGCTTCAGTATGAATTTGCTTATGAGCAGTTGATGTTCCACAGTCTGCCCCTGGCCTTGTTTTGACTGATGATATGGAGCTTTTCCATCTTCTCTTTCCAAAGATGTAGTCCATTTGATTTCTATGTATTCTATCTGGTGAGGTCCATGTATATAGTCATCTCTTATGATGTCTAAAGAAGGTGCATGAAATGAACAAACCATTAATTTTGCAGAATTCTAACATGCTATCTCCAGCATCATTTCTATCACCAAGGCCACATTTTCCATCTACTGATCCTTTCTCTTTGATCCCAACCTTTGCATTCCATTCACCAGTAATGATCAATACATCTTGATTGCATGTGTGATCGATTAGAGAATATGAGTTGGGGCTGGAGAGAGAATTTAAAAAATGTATTGGTCATTACTGGTGATTGATAGAATTTTGCAAAATAAATGGCTTCTTCATGCAAAATAAATGACTTCTTCATGCAAAATAAATGATTTCTTCATGCATTTTTTTAAATGTCAAGAAACAAAGCATAGAATCTTTATTAAGCAAAAATATCAAAATGTTTGTCTCTCAATATATCCTCCATATTGGTTTATACACTTCTGAAGATGAAGTTTCCGTCTCTCTAACCCATGAAACCATCACCCTTCACCTTCAAACCAAGAAACTAAATCCCATGAGGATCCTGGTTGTACGTAGTACACTAAGGTGTCAACACTCATAAAGTTTGGTCTTAGTACCTTTGCCTTTTCTTGTCTTTTTTATGTAGGTGAAGTCCTACAATATTTGTCCTTTTGTGATTGGCTTTTTTCATTCATCATAATGTCTTCAAGCTCATTCCATACTGTAGCAAGCTATCCAGGCTTCGTATCTCCTGCTAGCTGAGTAGTATTCCATTGTATGTATGCACTGTGTTTTGTTTCCCTATTCATCCACTGATGGACATTTAGGTTGTTTCAAGCTTTTGATGGTTATAAATAGTGCTGCAATGAATACTGGGGTACTTGTCTCTTTGAGTTTTTGCTTCCAAGTCTTTTGGGCAGATCCCTTGGAGTGGAGTTGCTGGGTCATACAGCGGTTTGATATTTAGCTTTTGGCGGCACTCCCACACTGCTTTCCACCAGCAGTGGCACCATTTTACATTCCCATAAGTAGTGGTACCATTTTGTGTTCTCACCGCAGTGGGCAAAGGTTTCAGTTTCCTCCCATCTGCACCAACATTTGTCATGTCAGGTCATTTTAAATTTTACCCATCTTCGAAAAAATCCAAACTCACTGTCATTGAGTTGATTCTGAGTAGTAAGAAGTAAATGCGCAGACAGCCTCCAGTCTTTTAAAAGCTCTTTCCTTTCATCCTGTTTCTTCCCATCTGTTTTTTTTCCCCCTTCTACTTCCCCTGAATGTCTTGGAGATGAGGAGAAACCATTGAAAGACATTAAGCAGGTAGTGACATGGTGACACTGAATTTATGCTCTAGAAAGATCACTCTGGCAGTCTTGGGGAAGATATATCACAATCAAATGAAATAAAAGATGGAGAGACTCACTTGGAGACTGATGCTATGCTGAGCAAGGGCCTGTGGGCAGAGGCAGAGGCATTAGGGCTAGATAGATAGGGAGATAGGAGAGCGAGATTGGGGTAGTGTGTGTGTAAGACTGAGTCACTGATCAGATGTGAGGACAAACACGAGTTAGAAGTTAAGTGTACATTGAACTTTGTAGGTCTGTGATAAAATATTACAGCTCCTAAAAGGCATTGGGTTTAAGTACCTTTTTTTTTTTCTGGAAAGAAAATGTACTATAAAAGAAGAATAATTTGGGCAGCACTTTGATCATATTGCAGACTTTTTTGGAGCTCTGGTAGCGTAGTGGTTACGAATCAGGTTGCGAACCACAAGGTCCGCAGTTCAAAACTACCAGCTGCTCCGCAGGAGAAAGATGAGGCGATCTGCTCCCGTAAAGATATACAGCCTCCGAAACCCTGTTCAGGGTCGCTATGGGTTGAAACCGACTCGATGGCACTTAACAACAACAACAAAGAAATTAAAAGTTCAGCATTTTAATCATCCAGTTTGTCCTGTTTTCTAAACCTGACCCTAATGTTGTTGTACAACCATTTCCCCTGCCTCAAGTGTTTGTTCACAAATCCTACTTTTAGTGACACTGTTTGAGTTTTTCTCCATCTCTCAGAACAGATGTACTGATCATGTTTAGGGCTAATTCTATGCAATTTAATTTTAGAAGTGTGGTAATCTTTATTGTTGTTTTTATTTTCAGTCCCTCATCCCTAGACACTTAGCTAGCTAGAGATATTCAACAATGTGATGCCCTTTGGGGCAAGTTCAATTTTCTCACTTTTAGAGGCCCTATGTTTTGTGTCCGTCACAAAGAGTTCGGATTTGGATTATTAAACACTTGAGCCCTCCACCCCCGTTTCCATGCTGGGCCATTGAACCCTCTGCATTTCCTTGTAAATGGAAAACTCAGCACATCTGTATGCTATTTGGATGTTTTTGAAGATCTCCTCTGAGTGCTGGCGTGTGTCCTCTAAACCTTGACTCTGTCTCCAGAAAGGCCTTCTGTGTCTGAGGCAAACCACACGTTCTGTGATGTTCTAGGTGCTTCCAGGAGCATCCTTGGGGCCTTCCCCTGAGCTCTGTGCTTGGAGAAGCCTGTGGCCAAGGGCTGGCCTTACTCTCCACAGAAGTATTTAAACATTGTACATCTTGGAGTGTGTGCCTAAAAACAAGCTTGTTTCCTTAAAAGTGAGCAGAATGCCTGCAGAATGTGCCCTTTGGTTGTTTAAATGATTATATATTTCTCAGTATTTTGTGTACACCCCCCAAACAGACAAACAAACAGAGGGAATAGAAGCAAATACTGTTGAATGGTGATGCACGGAGGAGACTGTAATCATAGCAATGAAACGATGATGTGTAAAACCGATGTTCCCCCATATAAACTAATACTCAATTCACAATGAAAACTTGGAAAAAGTATCACAGCATGGCTACCCACTAGAGTACAGGCCCTGCTGACAGAATCTGTTCTTTTATCTCTAATAGCTAAGGAGCTCCCATGGTACAACAGTGAAGCACTTAGCTCCTATCTGAAAGGTTGGTAGTTCAAGCCCACCTAGCAGTTTCATGGGTGAAAGACCTTGGCCATCTGCTTCTATAAAGATGAGACCCCATTAAACCCTTTGGGGCAGTCCTACTCTGTCATACAGAGTCACTCTGACTCTAAAGGAGTTTGTGGACACTTTCCAACAACAGAAAGCATAGTAGCTATTCTAAATTCTTGGGTGGTGCAAATGGTGTGTGCTGGTCTACTAACTGCGGAACTGGCGGTTCGAGTGAATAGATGGGTTGACTGGGTTTTTCTTAGTTGCTATATTTCAAATCCACCAGCTGTGCCTCAGAAACCCTATACAGGGTCGCTATGGGTCTGCACTTAACAACAACAACAACACATGTCAGTGAAGTGTGGAAGCCAGCCGCGTGGCAGAGTCTGATTTGACAGCCGTGTCTGTTTCTCTCTCCAGAAGTGCATATTCTGCAGACATCGGGTTAAGAAGCTCTCCGGAGCCTGCATCCAGTGTTCCTATGGCCGCTGTCCAGCCTCCTTCCACGTCACTTGCGCCCACGCCGCTGGCGTGCTAATGGAGCCAGATGATTGGCCTTACCTGGTGAACATCACTTGCTTCCGACATAAGGTTAATGCCAGTGTGGTAAGTAGTCCTGCTCTCCTCCTCCCCTGCTGCAGGTTCTCAGGGGGGGCCTTCTTGCCCCCAGGGCCAGTCTGCTGTGCTACAGTGTCAATTATAGTCCAAGTGCTGAGACTGTCCATCCCCCAAGGACAGAGATTGTGCTTCATGATTTACCACTGTTTGCATGAGTGAATGAAGAAATGAATGAATAAAACACTTCATTCATTCTTCAGACTCAAGACTGTTGAGTGTGGTTGTAAGATTGTGGCCTGCCCACATCCAGGGTCAGAGGGAGACCATTTCTAGGGAAAGGGAGCGGCTGAAGAGCACTGCTTCGTATTGTGCAGTGTGCAGTCTGTGTGACGGTACACAGTGGTCGTAAAGTTCATGTTTTCATCTCTTTTAGAAGAGACAAGAGCAGCCACACAGTGAAAGGGGGTGGGATGGGATGGGATGGTGGGAATCTCGAACTTTGTTGCCTGAGAGATGGCATCAATAAGGACCAGCATAGGATCGTCTGGAGGGATGCGGGAAATCATAAAGAAAAGCAGGAATGCTGAAGCGATGTACAGAGATGAACTTTTCAAAAGCAGTCTCTTCCGTTTCAGTCAGGGCAGGCCCTGTTTCTGCAAAAATAGTGTTGGCAGTCGTATGCCATGTAAGCGTAGCAATAATTCAGTCTGTCTGTTGTATTCATTTCCAAGGGCTCCTGTAACAAAGTACAACTAGGCAGGTGGTTGGTAAGAGCAGAAATGTACTGTCTCGCAGTCCTGGAGGCTGGCAGTGGGGAACCAGGGTGTCGGCCACCTGGGCTCCTTCTGCAGGCTGTGAGGAAGAAACTGTTCCTTGCTTCTCTCCCAGCTCTGGGGGTGGCGGATTCTTGACATTCTGGGCTTGGAGATCCACGCAGTCTATGCCTCTCTCCTCACATGGCTGTCTTTCATCTCGCTGCCTCCTTTTGCCTTCTCCTCTTTTATAAGATTGGTGGTGATGAGCACTATGACATCGTGCTGGCTAAAATCTTCTAAAACCCACTTTTGTAATAAGGTCACATGCTAAGACTTTTACATATTATGGGGTGGGAGGGCACATTCAATTCATAACACCTGTGCTTGGTGAACAATCTCTTCTATTTTAAATGTGTATTGAAGAGACAGCTGATATTTCTTCAGTAGCTTTCAGCTTTCACCATAATTGTTAAGCTCCCAAGGAGGAGGCTACGGCAAAGTGCAGAACCCCCAGCTTTGCTAACTTGCTGGTCTCTGTTGAACTTGGAAGACTCAACCACAAGTTGTGTGCCTCCCTTACCTGCTCATTGTGTGTAGGTGATCAGTAGGGCCTTGTGGAATCGGAGCACACCCAGCACTGTGCCTGACTTTTGGTTAATGACTCCTGCCGTTTCCACCAGTGTCTTCAAGAGATGCTTTTTCTGTGGATTGAGACTCTGTGGATGTCTGTGAGGCCTCAGATGTACAAAATGATGTCACTGACTGTCTGTTGTATCTATGTAAAATTATTTTCCATCGTCTCAAATCTCAAGTTGGGAGAGCAGTGGCTCTGTAGGATAAGCACTGGATTGCCAACCATAAGGTTGGCTGGTCAAGTCCACCAGGCCCTCTGCAGGAAAAAGAGGAGGCTTTCTGCTTCTGCAAAGGTTTACAGCCTTGGAAACCCTATAAAGGGTCACTATTAGTCTGAACTAATTCCAAGGCACATAACAACAACAAAGTCTCAAGCTGCATATTCATTCGTAACTTTTTCTTAAGTTCCTTGAGTTGGTGGACTCTTAAGAGTATTCTTATGGATTCCTGAGACAATACCTTTTAACGACTCTGAAAGAATTCTAGCAATAACACATTGTCCTAGCGTAATGGTTGGCTGTGCACAGTGTGACAATTACAGCATCACCTAATTTGATGGTACAAGCAAATGCATTTGGGGTCTGAGTGAGGTCCTAAGCTTTGGAGTCAAGTTCTGCAGTAGTGGATTGCAACCCTCCACACACGTGACCTATCTCTAACCCTCAGCTCCCTCGTCAGGAAAGAAGGGTGCTCCTAGTTCACCATATCGTCTCTTCTTGCATGGCCCAGAGCAAACTCAAGAAATGGAAGTCTTATCGCTGCTTCTCCAACTCCTTCTTACAGCCACACGAATATGAGTATGCCCAGTTTAAGGCTAAGGGCACTGTGCCTGGCTCGGGTACATTCCGTGCCCAAATAGATGTTGTTAATGAGCAGCAGCAGGCAGAATCAGTGGCTTTTCAGTGCACACTCTGTTACGTGTTAGATTCCAAACCTCCAAACTCAATTGGTGCTTGAGGTTCATCCAAAATTTTGCTTGGATCATATGTTCCCATTTTAATATTCTGAAGCTCCGTGGTTCCTGGTGATTATACTGAAGTTGTGATTGAAGCGGTCCAGGTGTTTTAACCGGGACCTCGTTCCTTTATCCGTGGTGAGCAGTTTATTCAGGCGCTGGTTACTAATGTGTTTCATAAATGACGATGAAAAAGGAAATTTTTGACTGAGGCGATTTAACAACTACTGTCCCCTGCAGACCCACTTAAGCTTGGCATACTTTGTAAAGGATAGGGGAAATGTCGTGTAATTTACAACATTACATGGGGCAGCTTTTCCTTCTGGAGGAAAAATTTTCATGTTCATAACTGGCCTTTCTAAAGTTCTCTAGGGGGTAAGCACTGTGAACACTAGATTTCTAAAATACATTCCAGAGAGCTAGCTGTTCCATAGACATTCTTCTGCAATTAGACTCCAAGGATGGATCCCTCCCCAAAGTACGTGGAACTAACGAGAAAAAAGTTTATATATCTGCAGCTTTGGTTTTAAGAAGCATCACGACCATCCCTGTTGCAGTAACTGCTTTTATTTTATTTTTTTGTCTTTTCAAGCATAAAAATAGCACAGATTTATACTAACATTTCTCTTCATGTAAACTCTAAATGCACGGAGATCTGCTTCTAAGAGCAGGGACTATAGATTGTTGGCGTTCTTAATTGTTGTTAAGTGCCGGTATGTCGGTTCCAGCCCATAGTGACCCTGCCTGTTGTATTCATCTCCAAGGGCCCCTGTAACAAAATTCAACTAGGCAGGTGGTTGGTAAGAGCAGAACTTGTCACTGTATAGGATTTCCAAGGAGCGACTGGTGAGTTTGAACCGCCGACCTTGCAGTTTAACGTGACCTTGTGGCCCCACCAGGAATTAATTATGCCTTGATTATTTGACAACTGCAAAGTAAAGTTCATTCTGACTTTTGTAGCGTCAACCCACTGCCGTCGACGGCGTCCCTATAGGACAGAGGGGAACTGCTCCATGGGGTTTTCAAGTGTGGAGCTGTATGATAAGCATTCTACTGCCATGTCGGCTTCAACCACAAGATTGGTGGTTCAAATCCACCAGCCGCTCTTCAGAAACCCTATACAAGATCTCTGAGTTGGAACCGATGACACTAAACAAAAGCAACACAACAAATTGTGGCTGAAGTTGACTGCCTCAACTTTCTCCCAGGGAGCAGCTGGTGAGTTTCAGCTGCCTACCTTTGGGTTAACAACCCCAAACTTGCCCACGGCACCACCAAGCTTCCTTCTGCAGCCTAACCCTGGTGTTTCAGTGGGGAGCCTGCCCATGTGGTTGTGGTGAAGTAAAGTATAAAGCTAGGATTACTTCCGCAGGACCCAATTCTTACTCATTTTAGGCTTTCTGTGCCCTTTATTTTTCTGTTTTTCCCAATTATTTGCTTTATACATCCCAAAGGACCTCTTTAAAGCAAATTCTACTATTCCTTTTATATCGTAAATTTAGATATGAACTTACTCAGTGTTGAGATATAGATGAGGAAATCATTCTGGATGATAGTATAAAAATCTCATCTAATTTTTAGTGTGTACCTGTGTGTGTGTGTGTAGCATCATCTTGTGGTACTGGACCACATTTTGCCAGAATTCAGTGGCATCTAGTTCTTGGCTGTACTTCTGGAGGGCTTCCTTTAAATCTATACATCACCCTCATATGTGGATTTTGCATAGATGTTTGTAGAAAAATCCAATGAAGAGTAAAACAGGCCGAGATGTCACCTTGAGGATTAAGATGCACTCGACCCACGCCACTGCGTTTTCACTTGCCTCATATACATGGGAAGGTGGAGAAGTGAGTAAGGATGATTGAAGAATAAATGCATTTTTGGTGAAAGATACTGAATATTGAAGATATTGAACAAAACTGTCTTTGAAGAAATATAGCCCAGATGCCCAGGTATATGGCATATCCTGCTGTCTCTTAAAGCACAAGCAGCAGGATATTTCCATTTCTTCAGTTAGGAAATAGTCATTAGATGTCATCGTCTTGATGAAATCCATATAATGAAAGTATTACTTTTTAAGACTCTTGTTGTTGTGAGTGCCGTTGAGTTGGTTCTGACTCATGTCGACCCTGTATAGGGTTTCCGAGGAGCAGCTGGCAAGCTTGAACCATCATCACCCTTGCAGTTCAAACCGAGCGTATGGTTCAGCACATTAACCCATTGCAAGCAATTGACAAAGCCGTTAAGTAAGTTTCAGCGTTTCTGTCCCAAACTCTACCTCCTAGGCTGACTGTGTATGTCCTCCTTCAACAAACATGACACATAGAAAATTCTGGATTAACTTCAGAAACGATCTAATAAATAGCCAGGGAAGGAAGAATAGGACTCTTGGTGTTTGAGGTGGGGGAGAGGGGTCAAGCTTCCAGACTTGTTAAGAAAATGTTTGCATCTAGCTTAGCTATTATTGTTAGCTCCCTCTTGTTGTTCAGTGACTTTGTTCAACTCACAGAGACCCTGTATAGACTTTCCAAGGAGCGTCTGGTGGGTTTGAAACCACCAACCCTATGGTTAGCAGTCCAGTGCTTATCTTGTAGCACCACACCAGGACTCCTTTTGAGCTCATGGCCAGCTGTAATTGTTGTTGTTGTTGTTAGGTGCCATCAAAGACCCTATGAACAAGAGAACAAAACACTGCCCTGTCCTGGGCCAACCTCACTACTGTTGCCACGCTTGAGTCCATCAATGCTGCCACTTGGCTAGTCCATCTCGCTGGTGGGCTTCCTATTTTTCTCTGACCCTCCACCTTACCCAACATGATATCCTTCTCCAGCGACTGGTCCCTCCTGACAATATGTCCAAAGTATGAGAGACAAAGTTTGTCCATCTTGGCCGCCAAGGAGCACTCTGGTTGCACTTCTTCCAACACAGATCTGTTCGTTCTTTTGGCAGCCCATGATACTTTCAATATTCTCCTCCAACACCACAACTCAAAAGCATCATTTCTTCTATGGTCTTTCTTATTCACTGTCCAGCTTTGGCATTCATATGATGTTGTTGAAAATACCATGGTTTGGGTCAGGCGCACCTTAGTTCTCAAGCTGACATCTTTGCTCTTCAACACTTTAAAAAGGTCTTGTGCAGCAGATTTGCCTAATGCAATACGTCATTTGATTTCTTGACTGCTGCTTCCATGAGTGTTGATAGTTGATCCAAGAAGGATGATGAGGAGCCCTATGTGGTGATTACCATGTGCCCTGCTTCTCCTGGTTGAAAACGCCCCTTCTCTTCGAAGTAATTTACAATAAATCAATGCCATGCTATCTTATTGGAACCCTGGTGTGGTGCTGTGGGATAATGCACTGGACCACAAGGTCAATTTGAACTGCAAGGTCAGCAGTTCAAATTCACCAGTTGCTCCTCAGAAACCCTGTACAGAGTCACTGTGAGTCGGAACCAACTTGCTGGCACTTCACAACAACAACAACAACATCTTATTATTAAAGCCCTGGTGTGGTACTATAGAATCAGCACTGGACTGCTAGCCACAAGGTCAGCAGTTCAGTCCCAGAAGCTGCTCCTCAGAAACCCTATATACGGTCACTGAGTTGGAACCTACTCGGTGGCACTTAACAACAACAACAGTCTTCTTCTTGAACAATTGTTCTTGTATCCATTTGATTCCTCCCCCAATTGTAAGTCTTCCAACCTGGTTCTTTCTTTGTGTATTTTGAAAATAAGCCTGGTGGCGCTTATAGGATAAGCACTAGACTGCTAACTGAAAGATTCAAACCTGCCAGCGGGGGTGGGGGGTGGGGTGGAGAATGAAGCTTTAGGATTCTTTTGTTTTCACATACATTTTAGAATCTTCTTGCTTACTGCTACACACACACACACACACACACACACACACAGCTGCTATGAATGATTGGGATTGTGTGTATATATTCTCCTGCCCATATTCCTGCTGCTCTGTAAACAGCTAAGGTAAACCCAGTGTCCTGTGAGATGGAACATGATTCTAGGAGAAGGCGTATCAGATCTCAGGTCAGCAGAGCCCGATGGCAAACTCCCATTGACATAGTGAGTTATCAGCAGGTGATGCCTACCTACATGCTAAGTGCTTTCTGCATCACAGCATGCTGGAGATCTCGCTCATTGCCTCTGAGGTGCCCTCCTACCCCATCCCTCTCTCCTCATCCACCCAGATCTTGACTTCTGAGATGAATGAGTGATCCAGATGGAAAAGAATTACACACCCCTCCCCCAACACCACACCCAGTGTCTGCTGCAGGTGGTTAGGTTTTACTTCAGTGTTACAGCGTATAAGACCTCAAATCTACTGGAAAAAACTAACAAACACATCCCCCACTTTATTATATGTTTTCATTTAAAACCCCCTGAGAAATACAGGCACACGTGAACGAACAGACATGTAGAAAATGATAATACTCATGACATTTTTATGAGTCCATGTGTGCATTTGTGCGCTGTAACAGCAGTTATTTCTCACGAAACCGCAGGGACCTAGGGCTTTCTGAATAGAGGATTTTGACCTGGCCCATGCAGTCTTACAAAGAAAGCTTTCATTATTACAAGGTGAATTCCAATGAGTGACTTTCATGAAAGTTTGGTAAAAACAGACTAGTTGGTATTCGTCATTGACTCAGGTCCCTGAGGGATCTTTGTAAGATGGAAGTCCTTGAAAAACGACAGTAATTACGTTTCACAGGAAATTAAGGAGAAATCACGAAGTTAGGACATGAAAGGGTCACTGGGTATCCGTGGAAATGTGCGGTTGGGCCTGTGTGTTGGGGAGGTCAGTTGGCTTCCTTGCTTCACCTCTCAGCCCTGTTGGCTCTTCACCCTTTACTTACATCACAGAATTTGCATCCAAACTTCTGTCAGCATCATGACCGGCAGACTTTGGAAGTACTGCGCGCCCAACTCCAGACCACCACGATCAAATAGCACAGTGAAGTGAGGCACAGGGTGTTTTTGGCTTCCCAGTGCCTATAAAAGTTATGATGGGACTAAAATGTTATTTGTCAAGTGTGTAGTAGAATTATGAAGACAGTTTGAAATATTGTGAGAATGGTCAAAATGTGACACAGACATGACGTGAGCCCAGGCTTTTGGGAAAATGACCCCTGTAGTCTTGCTCAACGCAGGATCTACAAACATACCATTTGTGAAAAATACAGAATCCACAAAGGGCAAAAAGGTGACATGCACTGAAACAGGCATGGTCTGCCTGAATACAGATAGAGAACCAGCAGGGGTCTCCCCAACATGACATCGCCATTCAGGGCTCATCTGATCCTGTGCTGCCTGACCCTCCTTCCAGGTGTAAGGTCTGATAAGAGAATACTTATCTTCCAAGTATTTTTTTCATTTTATTTAATGGTGGTGGTGGTGGTGGTGGTGGTTATGTGCCGCGGAGTCAGTTCCCACTCATAGCGACCCTGTACAGGGTTTCCGAGGCTGTAAATCTTTACAGGAGCAGAAAGCCTCATCTTTCTCCAATGGAACAGCCGGTAGTTTCGAACTACTGACCTTGAGGTTAGCAGCCCAATTCGTAACCACTATGCTACCAGAGCTGTCTTCGACTCATAGTGACCCAACAACAGAAGGAGACATTTTTATTTAATATGCTTCTTAATATACCAGGCCACAGCATTTTTTTTTTTTCATAAAAATATGAATATCCCAGGTCACAGAATCTTTTAGTACCAAGAGAAAAAATCTTTCTGTTGAAGGATGTGAACAAAATTACAATTGTTTTTTCACTAAACTCTGACGAGAATTTAGCAATCTTTTCCGTTTTGAACAGGAAATGATGAGCATCGATTTCTTTGACTCTGTTGGCATTAAAAATCACGGTGCCCTTTTAATGTTGTTGTTGTTGTTAAGTGCCATCGAGTTGGTTCTTATCCATAGTGACCCTGTATAGGGTTTTCAAGGAGCGGTTGGTGAGCTTGAACCGCCAACCTTGCAGTTCAAACTGACTGCAGTCTAGCACATTATCACACAGTGCCACGCTAGTACTCCTGTTTGATAGAGCTCTCAAACTATTCTTCGCTGTGCATCACAACTTTGAAATTAGGTATTCATAGTGATCTCATTTGTATAATAGAATACCTGTGTGTGTGTGTGGATATACAAATTCTTATGTGAGAAATAGCTTTAAAGATATCTAGAACAAAAAGAGTATGTATAAATGGTAGGCAAGAAATAAACAGGAAATGTCATTTCTTTAGGAACTTCCTGAGTTCCCTGGTTGGCCTTCTTACCTCTCTGTTTCCTGTGCACGTTGATTCTTGGGTAGATGACACTGAGACCATCATGTGATAAGGAGATTGCTGCCCCCAAATGACCTGCTTCTGAGTCCCACTTCGACCTCACACCCACACAGACTTACTGGAAAAGGCTGTAGCTCTGTCACTTTTCTTAAGTCTACTGAAGGAAAATCACAGCTAACTTACAGGACTTGGGAGAATTTAATGAACTCATGTGTATATGAGTGTATGCTATAAATTCTAAATATGTTCTTACTTCTTGGGACCTCTTGTGATGCTTTTTGTGAAAGTTTCATAAAACATTCTTAACATTTTCTTCACATCCCCAGTATCTCAAACTGGCACTAGATTTTCTTTTTTTTTTTTTTGAGGAAAACATTTTTTTTTTCTTAACCACTGTTGGTTCATTTCTGCTTAGTGCACGTTAAAGAAAATTAGACTTTCACAACTTTAGCCTGTACACTAATCTTCAGAATAGCACAGCCATTGCTTTAATCTGATGGAGCCCCTGGCAGAACGTCTGTCTTCTGTGATCAGAAATGACATTCTTTAACATCAATAGATTCTTAGGCTTTCCTGACAGAAAATAGTTTTGAGGATGTGTAATCAGTTATGGGGCATGCTTGTCAATAATTTTTTCCTGCAAGAGTAAATCAGAAAGCTGATCAAAATAGCATATGAAAGATTCCTTTTTCCCCAGTACTCTCATGGAATGGTCATGCTTCACACTTGGGAGGGTTTTTATTTGGATGAGGGTTATATATTTCATCTATGAACTGGCCAACTTTCCTATCAGTCAGTCTGCATACATTTTGTCTTAAGCTGGAAGAAGATGGTTGTGGTCTAGAATCAGCCTTTAATTATCAAATCTGTATCCCCTTTTATACCAACCTCTTTCATTTTCCAGAACCTGTACTGATACTGTGAGTCTATGTGAGGGAATATTCCAGTTTTAGGAGATTACAGGCTTTTACCCCCAAATACATTGTGTAATATGTATAACTGAATCCTAAAATGGCTTGTGATGGGGGAATGCTACATCACACATTATGTATATATATACATTATACACATATGTTGTTGTCATGTTGTTGAGTCAGTTCTGACCCATAGTGATCCTATAAGGGTTTCTAAGGAGTAACTGGTGGGTTTGAACTTCCATCCTGTGGTTAGCTGTCCCACGCTGGTCCTACAGTGCCACATCAGTACTCCAGTTAGTGGTGTGTGGCACTGTTATGTGTTACGGTGTGGCAACAACTATGCTGTTATTGTTAGGTGCCATCGAGTTGGCTCCAATTTATAGCAACACTATGCACAACACAACCGAATGAAGTACTGTCTGGTCCTGCGCCCTGATCAACATTTCTGCTGCCATTCCATCTCATAGGGGGTCTTCCTCTTTTTTGCTGACCCTTCACTTTACCAAGCATGTTGTCCTTCTCCAGGGACTGATCCCTCCTGATAAAATATCCAAAGTATGAGAGACGAAGTCTGGCCATCCTAGCTTCTAAGGAGCATTCTGGCTACACTTGTTTCAACAAAAATTTGTTTGTTCTTCTGGAAGTCCATGGTAGTTTAAATATTCTTCTCCAACCCTAACTCAAATGCATCAATTCTATGATCTTGATTTATATCACACACAGCATTATACTTAAAGCTAGATCTTGAAATTCTCTTTGATGATGAATGTTACACCATTCCTCTTCAATTTGTCATTCCCGGAATAGTAAACCATGTGATTGTCAGACTCAAAATGGCCAATACCAGTCCATTTCAGCTCACTAATGACTAGGATATTGATCTTTAGGCATTGCATTTCATATTTGACAATTTCCAATTCTCCTGGATTCATACTTACTACATTCCATGTTCTGATCACTAATTGATGCTTGCAGCTGTATCTCCTCATTTTGAGTTGTTTCCCATCAGCAAACGAAGGTCTCGAAAGCTTTACTCTATTTCGTGTTATCAGGGTCGACTCTACTTTGAGGAGGCAGCTTTTCCCCAGTCGTATTTTGAGTGCCTTCTAACCTGAGGAGCTCATCTTCTGGCACTATATTGGACAATGGACTGCTGCTATTCATAAAGTTCTCAGTGGCTAAACATTCTCCTTCCTCCTAGTCTATCCCAGTCTGGAAGCTCTGCTGAAACCTATCCCCCGTGAGTGACCCTGAGGGCATTCAAAATACCGGTGGCATAGCTTCCAGCATCACAGAAACATGCATGCCACCACTGTACAACAAAACAGATGGACGAGCTCTGGCCAATTACATACACACATGTATAAACTAGAAAGCAACAGAGAGTATGCAAACCACAGCAAATGATAAAATGCCAATAGGAGTAAAAGCATATGGAAGTGATTTTGTACTATTTGTATTCTTGCAACTTTTCTGTAAATTTGAAATTGCTTACCAGTTAAAAATATTTAAAATATCTTTGTCCAATTAATAATTATTTTCTAATGATAAGTTTTTTCTGTTACCTGTCCTTTGCTTTCCTTTCCTCTTTTCCCTCTCCTTCCTCCTCTCCTCCATCTCCTCACATGTAGAAACCCAAACCCAAGATTTGCGAGAAGACCATCGAGGTGGGCCAGACGGTCATCACCAAGCATCGGAACACCCGCTACTACACCTGCCGGGTGATCGCCGTGACGTCTCAAACCTTCTACGAGGTTGTGTTCGACGACGGCTCCTTCAGCAGAGACACGTTTCCTGAAGATATTGTGGTGAGTGGGTCTCTTGTCTCATAACTTGTGTTAAAGCCGAACACGTGGAACCCTTCAGGACTGTTTCATTTGACCTTCTGAATGGCTCCTTCCTGAACATTCAAGTTTGCTATTTGTACAATTGACGTGGTTTCTTTCCAGAAGCTTTTCTCCCTAACCTTCATCTCCCTAAATAGCAGCCAGGTGAAGGTTGACTGAGTAAATGAGAAATGTACTTGGTCAGGAAGTAGAAAATGCAAATTCACCTTGTCTATTACCCAGCGTTCCCATCTTGCTATTCCTTCCTGCCTCTTTTTTCTTTAAACAAAACTGGAGAAGACAGCTTTTATTAATCTGACCTTACATGTTTAACTCTGTGTATTTTCACATGGGAGTAACAAAATCACACGGGGAAGGGGTGGGACCTTGACTCAGTTTCTTACCTGTGACCCAGACTATGACCTTCTGTGTGTGTGTGTGTCTGTCTGTCTGTCTGTCTGTCTCTTGATTACCCCCTAGCGAACACCTTGATGTTTCTTCAGAGGAACTTGGTATGTGTCTGAGGCATGGTAACTTAGTTTTGTCTTGGGACTCACAGGATGTCTTACAAGAAGAACACCTTTTACAAAAAGGGTTTTGAAATAGAGAACTGGACATCTTGTGAGTTTGGCCATCCTGTGGTCCCTCCCACTTCATGGGAAGTGGCCGTTTGGTTAATTGTCAATTATTTTTAAATGATGGTAAAAAAATATATATCCAAACATTCACCGGCATAACTTGCACATTTGAAATTCATTGTTACTGATTTTATTTTTCATGTTGTACTTTCATTATTGCAATGTTGTAGTTGTTAAGTACCATTAAGTTGATTCCAACCCATAGTGACCCTGTATACGGTTTCTGAGGAGCAGCTGGTGAACTTGAACCACCGACCTTGCAGTTCAAATGGCTTTACAGTCTGACACTTTAGCCCACAGCGTCATACCAGGACTTTACAAAAATTTCCATCCACTTCCATCAGCAAAGTCAGTGTCCCCCGACCTCTGAACAAAAACTCTGCCTTTCCTGTCCCTTCCTCTCCTGGCCTCCGTTAGTGTCTGGTTTCCATTCATGTTTGTTTCGTATAAGTGGGGCGATCCCCTGTGTGTCCTTTTCAGACTGACATTACAGCATGACTTCAGGGGTGTCATTCATCCCGACCACTGTGCAGGTTCCCAAAAGGGGAATATATGGATTGTATAAGCCCGGCTTTTACAACAGAAAGCCTTCCCAAGGTTTCAGTGTGTGTTTCTCACAGGAATTGGTGAACGCTACATGATTCAATGACTTTGTAGTATGTCAGCTAGACTTTAATTTGGGATAAGGGACTTTGATGGCAAATTGTAAGACAAATAATTAAATATATGATAAGTAAGTTCAGGTATAAATTGTATCCATTACCATATATGAAAGAGCTGTGATAGTGTGGTTATGAGTCGGGCTGCCAACCTCAAGGTCAGCAGTTTGAAACTTCCAGCGGTTCCGCAGGAGAAAGATGAGGCGTTCTGCTCCAGTAAAGATTTACAGCTTCAGAGACACTGCGCAGGATCACTATGAGTTGGAACTGACTCCACGGTAATTAACAACAACAACAATGACCATATATGAGAGAATGTGTCTCGCTCTGGTGGAGCAGTGGCTAAGCACTAGGTTATTAACTGTAAGGTCAGCAGTTCAAACCCACTGAGCAGCCTCTCAGGAGAAAGCCCTGGTGATCTGCGCCACCTAAACATGACAGACAACCTTGGGAACCCGCGGAGTCTGTCCTCTGGGGTCCCTGTGAGTAAAGTCGACAGCACACAGTAACAACATTGGGTTCACACCATACCTGCCCTATACATGTAGACTATATGACTGAATTTCTAAGATCATTAGAAATTTACCTACATCAGAACTGTTCTTTGTGGGGGGTGGTTGGGACCCTGCTCAGAACCCTCTTGGAGAATTTCACCAGGAGAGAAATGGAAGTGTCCTCCTATTGACTCTGGGAGGAACAGCTTCTAATGACCTGGTGAAAACATGAAGCAAATGTCATTATCTCTCTCAGAGTGTTTTCCTTAGTGGATATACCCGTGGCATCTGAGCCTGGTGTTATTAAAGGATTTTTCTTGTGTCTGTCCTGAAACTGTTGACTCCTCACAATCTGCCTATCTGATGGTAGGTAGTAGCTCGGAGAAGCGTTCTACACCTGTGGCTGTAGGTGCCAGACGACGGGACACCCAGGCTCTCTCAGCCTCGGATTCTTGCCAGCTCTGACTGCTGTGAAGGCACAGTGCACATCTCAGGGTCTTAAATAAATTATTTAAATGTTTTTAATTGATGAAAATATGCATATCAGAGCATACAACAATTCAATAGTACATTTCAGTGACATTGATTACCTTCTTCAAGTTGTGCAGCCACTAGCAAGCACCTCCCTTTTCTGAATTGTCCCTCCTTCATTACCATGAACTTCCTTTTCTGAATTGTCCCTCCTTCATTACCATGAACTTCCTTTTCTGAATTGTCCCT
>NW_006408574.1:12561359-12563439 GCF_000296735.1 Chrysochloris asiatica
AAAAAAGAGCATGATGTTAGAGGCCTGTATCCTTTATTAATGAAGCTGAACTGTTGTTTGGTGTAAAGACTTCAGAGGGCACTTTTGGCTTAAGGAATAAGAATTCAGGATGATTTGGGGGCAGTAGTTCTAGGGGCTTGTCCTGCCTTCATAGCTCTAGAAACTCTGGATTCCATGAGAAGCAAATTTCAGCTTTTTAACTATGAAGATGGAGACAAACATGCAATGTCACTATATTTTTTAAAGTTTTCAAACTTAAAATGCCAAGTATAACCCTCTACATGATTTATTTATGTATGACATAAAGATATTCTTTACAAAAGTTTTGCTTTAGGCAACTAAAACTCCATTCCCTTATTCATAGAACCAGTGATTACAGATCATTTTATAAACCCAAGGACTGTGGATCCTTTAATGCCAGCCGGGCTGTCCACATCTGAGAATACGTTTTCCAGGGATCACATTGCTTGCTTAGAGATTATATCGGCATAGAGTATTTGACACCGCAGGGAGCACCAACCCCTGGAACATTGCTCACTGTACCTGGGTACTTTATTTCCATGACAGCCAGAAAAATGTCCAAGGAATGTTCTCTCCCAGTAGACCCGCGGAATGCGTTCTTCACGGCAGTTCCACTCCTCCTGCAGACTGCCCCTCCCACAGACAGAATCGATGACAGAGCTGCCACTCGCCTGTCTGTCAGACTGTGGAATTAACAACAGACTCCCTGATGGATTTCTGCATCTCCCACTATTTTGCTGTTGGAAAGAAGTCAAGGTGTGCTGTGCTCCCAGGATGTCCTCTGGACCTCAGCTCACACCTGAGGCCCTCTCAAAGCTCGTTGAGTGATGTCCACAGACTCTCATCCAGACTGAGTGCATTTGCAGGAGGAGGATGTGCCACACGCGGCACCAGGGATGAGCACTTAGCATTCACCGCTGGGCATGGGAAGAGAAACAGGGCCATTTAGAAACCTGACAGTAAGAGTCCATCCTGAAAGTTTCCATGAGGACCACGCTCCATTTTTCAGTCTGTTGAAATGTGAGCGTAGCTGGGGATCTGTGTTTTCAGGTATTCAGGCTCAGGATCATTGTAACATTCGTTCTGTGTCTGTAGCTGCTCCACACAGAGTGAGGTTCTGGGAGCCCACCTCATTCTCTGTTGTAGGCAGATTAGAGCCTTGGAGTTTTCCACTAAAAAAAGAAATGATACTGTCTACCTTCTGGGATTATTGAATGGATTAAATGAGCTGAATGTTCGGTTGCTGCTGTTGCTGGTTACCATGGAGACAGCGCTGCCTCATGGCCACTCGTGTATTACAGAATGCAACCTTGCCGGGTCGTGTACGTGTACCATCTTTATGATCTTTGGTATGGCTGACTCATTGTTGCAGTCCATCTCAGGGGTGGTCCCTTCATTTTCACTGACCCTTTATTTTACCCATCATTTTATCCTTTCCTAGCAATTGGTCTTTCCTGACCAAAGGAAGCAGGTCAAAGTCTCTCGGCATCCTAGCTTCTAAGGAACATCCTGGTTGTACTTCTTCTAAAACTGAGTTTTTTTCCTTCCTTCTGTTCTTTTTGTTAAGTGCTGTCGAGTCAATTCTAACTCATAGTGACCCTGTATAGAGTTTCTGAGAGTGGATGGTGGGTTTGAACTGTTGATTTTGTGGTCAGCAGTCCAGTGCTGATCCTACAGCACCACACCAGGGCAATGGTGGATTCATTGTTCGATGCCAGTTCCACGGCTCTAACACTCCAGCTCTTCTCTGGTCTTCGTTTTCTCATCATCTAACTTCTGCATGCATATAAGGCAACTGAAAATACTATGACTTGGGTTAGCCTTACCTAATTTTTTTAAGTGTTAGGAGGTCTTCTGCAGAAGATTTGCCTAATGTAATACCACCTCTGATTTCTTGACTGCTGCTCTTAGGCACCAAGGCAAGTTTTTTTAGGGTCTCTACCTCATTTTGCAAAGTATGAATATTCCGGAATACTTAATCGTGCTCATGAGGAATCTGTACATGGACCAAGAAGCAGTTGTTCAAACAGAACGTGGGAACACTGAATGGTTTAAAATT
>NW_006408574.1:12563909-12600158 GCF_000296735.1 Chrysochloris asiatica
CAAGCCATGGTATTTTCAATAACCTCATATGCTTGCGAAAGCTGGACAGTGAATAAGGAAGATCCTAGAAGAATTGACACATTTGAGTTATAGTGTTGGAGGAGAATATTGAAAGTGCCATGGGCTGCCAAAAGAAACAACAGATCTGTGTTGGAAGAAGTGCAACCAGAGTGCTCCTTAGAGGCCAAGATGGCCAAATTTCGTCTCTCATGCTTCGGACATATTGTCAGGAGGGACTAGTCGCTGGAGAAGGATATCATGTTTGGTAAGGTAGAGAGTCAGAAAAAAGAGGAAGATCCCAAACGAGATGGATTGGCCAAGTGGCAGCATCAATGAACTCAAGCATGGCAACAATGGTGAGGTTGGCCCAGGACCGGGCAGTGTTTTATTCTGCTGTGCATAAGGTCGCTATGGGTTGGTACCGACTAGATTGCACCTAACAACAACAACAATATTTTGTAAATGTTTTGCAGTTTTCCCCCTCTGGTCTTGATGGAATTTGGAGGCAACAGTTGTGTCCTCAGAGCTCTGCCCTCTCCGTGGTGGGTGTGAAATTATACTGAGTGGGTGTATTATTTCCACTTGCTATTTAAGTATTTCGAGCACCTTTTGACTCGATCACAAAGATGATTCCTGTTTTTATGTTTGTCTGTTTTCATACATGTCATTTCAGTTGCTTTTTATAGCAAGCCCATGTCCCATGTCTTTTTCATAAGTATGATGTTTGCTATCTAACAGACAAGTCCAGACCCCCAGTCTAGGGCACAATAGCATCCAGTCCAGAGTTGAACTGGCCCCTCGGCATGTCTCTGCTCATTGCTTCTGTGCTTCTTGGCACCTTCCCAGGAACTTGGCTCTTTGTGACTTCTTGTGACTGCAGTAGAAGACACAGTGCCTCCCCTGATGGTGCAACATGATATATACACGTGGACACAGTATGGGATGCTGCTCACTGGTCAGCATCCTACAGACCCCACTTGGCAAGCATAAGAGTAGGGGTGACCCTAGGTGTTCATCTGAGTGAGTTTACAAGTTTTAAGGAACACATCCCCCAAAAACATTGTATGCCATGGGATGCTGGGGAAGCAGTTTTGGATCCCTGTTGGCTAGCTTTTGAGGTGGCGGGGTGTCTGAATTCATAGACACTGAAGTAGCAGAGACCATGATGACTCAGGGACAAGCTCTCCTTAGAGAGGCCACCTCCACATTGGGAAGTCTGGCCTCATGCGAGCCTACTGTGCTACGTCTGCTCCAGATAGATGCCCCCTTTCCCCAGGCGTTCCCCACTCTTCTAGAATCCCACATGCCAGAAAAGGCTGTGAAGACTTGGTGAGTTAGGGTTCCATAGATATGGCCATACTGCATGTAACTCTGCCCAGGAGTGGTGGCCTGGCTTCTGTCTCCTGGAAGCATAATTCTAGAGTTTCACCTGAAACTGGTAGACTTGTATTTCCAGGAGAGGTTTATATGCACGGAACCCTTTACTACCCTTGTTGTTAAGTGCCGTCGAGTCGGTTCCAACTCATAGCAACTCTGTGTAGGGTTGAAACACCAGCTGGTGCATTTGAACTGCCATCCTTGGAGTTCAAACCAACCATGTAATCCAGTGCTTATCCTACAGTGCCATACCAGGACTCCTAGTGTTGTTTATAACAAAAATACCACAACTAGGTGGCTCTAACAAGCACAGATATTTTCTCACTGGAGGCTAGAAATCCAAGTTCAGGGCTCTGATTCTAGGGAAGGTTTTCTTTCTCTCTCACTTCCTCAGCTTCTAACCCTTGGTGATCTTCATGGGACGTGGCATCTATGGTCTCTCATCTCTGCCTGCTCAATTTCATCTCCACAGTTTATTGTATATTTCAAAAGAGATGGATTTGAAACACACTCTATACCAATGTGACCTCATTAACATAACAAAAACCCATTCTCAAATAAGATTATAACCGTGGCTATAATTTTATTTTGGGGAGGCATTATTTGGGGGGGCACACAATTCAATCCATAATACTTGATTTTAATGAACACTCCGTTTAAAACCTACTTTGCTGCAATCTTTAAATTCAGCAGACAGATTTAATATAAAATCTAATGATTTTTACATAAAAAATAACAACGTATTTGATTAATGGCCATGTCGTGTACAAATTTGGAAGATCAGATTTTAACCATTTTTAGTTATTATTTCCTTGGGCATCTTAACTATGGTTATAAATTTAACACACGAGTGATTCTCGCAAATGTTACATTTAAGTACTTAATGCCCATAAGGCTAGTAAATCAGACGTTAGTTTAATAGTTCAAATTCTCCTAAGTATTTAGAACATCAAAAACAAGCAACCTGCAAAACAATAGTTATAAAACTTGTTACTGTTAATTACTAAGCTCAACTTCGGCAAAATCAATAGATTCGTAGAATTTACTGAACCGAGGAGGAACAGCATTGCCTGTTGGCTTGGAGTTTACAAAGACAGAAAACAAAATCAGAGAACCTTCAAGCCATTTCCAACCCAACTAGTTTCTGTCCAGTGGATTCTGACTCATGCCGACCCCAGAGCCTAAGTGTGTCAGTGAAGAACTGGGCTCCGTAGAGTTTTCAGTGGCTGATTTTTTTCTAAAGTAGATCTCTAAGGAGTTTCTTTGGAGGTGACTCTGGGTGAATTTAAACCTCTCTCTGTTCAATCAACAGCTTAACTGTTAGCACCACCCAGGGGGTCCCAGAGCCATTTAGAGGTACAGGGTTTGATGATACCTTTGAAGTTTAAACCCACGTTTATTGGGCAGCTGCTCCTTATTAAGGTCACTCCCTGAGCCTTGTGTCCAGAAGTTTCATGAACTGTCTCATAAATGAGTATGTGTACGTATGAGAGAGGACTCAGAGAGGTTAGTTTCCACACCCTGAGATTTTTGTCCTTCTGTGTAATTCTTGTGAGATGTTTTACATGAGCCCTTGGCAGCACATTCATGTGAGATACAGTCACTCCCGGCCTCTCCTTTGTCAATTGCATGACCCTCACTGACCCCCAGTCACTGCAGTCCTCTGAGGAAAGGTCCTCCCGGATGTTCTGAGCAGGGGTCAGACTAGTTGCCAGGAAGACACATTGTTGGTTTTGTTTTACTTATTCTCCCTTTGGTAATTATCTCAAGATGATTGGTTCGGGGAGCTTCCTCCCAGAGGACAGGCTCACTCTGTTTCTTACTCATTCCCTTCTTTCCAAGGGGTCTCTCACCAGGACACCTCGTCCTCTGTCAAAGAACTGCCTTGAAGTCAAAGACAATATTACTGGTCCCCAAGCCTTCAGCATCTTGTTTCAGTGCAAAGTGTAGACCCCCAGACACGGAGAGTCCCACAAGTCCAATCCACTGCGGGTTTTGGAACACCACATGATCTCATTCCTTTTGAACTGTGCCCTCCACACACATGCTAGGCACCACAGGTTTAAGGACGTATACTCAGAGGCGCAGGAGTGACCCTGGGCAGCAAAAAAGACTTTCTGAGCAGGTTTGAAAGACTTTTGTTGTTGTTAAGTGCTGTTGAGTTGGTTCTGACTCATAGCAACCCTGTATAGGGGTTCCGAGGAACAGCTGGTGGGTTTGAACTGCCAAGCTTGTGGTTAGCAATCCAGTGCTTATCCTACAGCACCACACCAGGACTCTAGGTAACTCCCAGGAACTCTGCCATGAGATATCCAGTCGGAGTTAGTTTTGTGTATGGTGTGAGGTAAGAGGTTGAGTTCTTTGAAATGGAAGTGATATAATGAAAATTAGTCAAATGATATAAGGATTAAAGGTCAGAGTGTCTGTAAGCATCCAACTACAGCACTTGGCATATAGTAGGTGCTCACAAATGGGGCTCCTTTCTTATCCTTTCTCAAAATTGTGCTCTGTTCTTGTTATGTTCCATGGAGTCGGTTCCGACTCATAGCGACCCTGCATAGGGTTTCCAAGGCTGTAAATCTTTACAGGAGCAGAAAGCCTCATCTTTCTCCTGCAGAACAGCTGGTAGTTTCAAACTGTTGTGCCCGAGGTTAGCAGTCTGATTCGTAACTTGTGCTACAGAGGGGAAAATTCATATTAGCTGGTTTCTCTTACTATTCTAGACTTCCATAGAGCCTATGGGCAGCTCATTTATATGTGTACCTAGTGCTTAGTATCAGGAATTGTTTGGAAATACATACTCTATAGGCCTTCAAAAAAGTGGATTTCAGTGTTCCAATTTCTATACCTTTAGGAAAGCAGAAAATACAAGATGAAACGTTGGTTCCCTCTGCAAAAAGATCTTAAACAACCAGTAAATGTATTTTAACCTAAAAAACACGGTGACATTTTTAAAATCAGTGTTTCCAAGATCATATTTCAAACCAGAACATTTTGTGTGTTTCCAAAGACGTGAGAAAGGAGAAAAACCAAATTTTTGTTGTTTGCAATGCAGTGGAAATTACTGACATCTCTCTTAGCTCTGTTGTACTGCTATTGCAGAAATACCACAGGTGGGGGCCTTTGACAAACAGAAAGGGACTCTCGCAGTTTAGGAGACTGGAGGTCCAAGCCTCAGGGTGCCAGCTCTAGGGGTGGCCTCCTCTCTTAGTTGGCTCAGGATAAAGGTCCTTGTTCCTTAGAGCATCTCTAGGTCCAACCTTCCCTGGAGATCTCCAGGCATCTTAACATCAGTCTTCCTCTGGATCTAGGAGCTTCCCAGTGCATGGGCCCCAGATCCAAAGGATGTACTCAACTCTCAGCTCTTCTTTCTTGGCAGTAGTAGGTGCCTCTTAGCTCTGCTTGCTTGTTGAATCTTTCACATCTCAGAAGAGATGGACTCAAGATGCAACCTAACCCTGTAGATAGCATCTGGCTTCGTTTACGTCATCGAAGTGACAATTTATAGCACATAAAATAATTACATCATATCAGGGCTGATGGCATCATATTAGATCACACCATGGATCTTACCTGCTAAGCCACTGAATCCTGGCCCAGCCAAGTCCACACAAAACCTTAACCTTAACCTTAAGGAGAAAACCCAAATCTTTGTTGTTCGCAATTCAGTGGAAATTACTATCACAAAGTCCCTAGCACTTGAAGAAGAAAAACTTAAAATTTTCCATTTTAACTTGAACTTGTCTGTCACAGCATTTATCACATTTTGATATATGACATCCATTAAACTTTGAGCAACTTGAAAAATAGGGCCATGTCTTTTTGAGTTCCCGCCACGTAGCTACCAAAACATTGCTACTGACTTGACCCAGTACGGCTCAGTGACAGAGCAGAGCTGTTCCAGAACTTCAAGGGCTGTGACTCTTCTTGGAAGTAGACTGCCTCATCTGTCTACCATGGAGGACTGGGTGGGTTTGAACTGCTGACCTTCCTGTTAGCAGCCCAATACTTAATCCACTGCACCACCGGGACTCTTGTTGTGCACCACATTTTCACTAACTACAGAGCCTGGCTTATACTTATTGTTGTTGTTAGGTGCCATTGAGTCGGTACCGACTCATAGCGACCCTATGCACAACAGAAAGAAACACTGCCTGATCCTGGGCCAACCTCACAGTTGTCACCGTGCTGGAGCCCATTGATGCTGCCACTTTGCCAATCCATCTCATTCCTCTTTTTCTCTGACCCTCCACTTTACCCAACATGATGTCCTTCTCCAGCAACTGGTCCCTCCTGACAGTATGTCTTAAGTATGAGAGATGAAATTTGGCCATCCTGCTTTCCAAAGAGCACTCTGGCTGCACTTCTTCCAACACAGATCTGTTGGTTTTTTTGGCAGCCCATGGCACTTTCAGTATTCTCCTCCAACACCATAACTCAAGTGCATCAATTCTTATGCTAAGTGTATAACTTATACTAAGTGTAGTATACACTTACACTAAGTGTAGTATAAGTGGCTTATACTAAATGGATAATATTCATTGAGTACCTTAGTTTTCCCACCAATAATATGCTGACATAAATATCCTACCAAATGCTGACATAAATATCCTACCAACACATGTAATGTGCACAAGGGAGCTTTATGATTGGCAAAATACATGTCACATGCTCATTATTTATGTGAAAATATGGCCAATAAATCATTTGTTATAGTCATGAAGTACTGTTTTATTAAGTTACATTTTAGACAATTAGTGTGTTATTTTGAAAGTCATGTTGTTGTTAGATGCCATTGAGTCAGTACTGACTCATACTGACCCTGGGCACAACAGAACGAAACACTGCCCCCATCCTTTCAGCGTAGTTGAAAGTCGTGGTGGCGGTGGCGGTGATATACCATGGAGTCGGTTCTGACCCATAGTGACCCTGTACAGGGTTTCCAAAGCTATAACTCTCTGTGGGAGCAGAAAGCCTCATCTTTCTTCTGTGAAACTGCTGGTAATTTCGAACTAGCTGACCTTGAGGTTAGCAGCCCTACTTGTAACCACTAATCTCCCAGAGCTCATAGTCAACATCAAAACTCAACTTTTAAATTTTTGATCAAGTTTGTCAGTTTCATGTCCTTAAGGTCAAGAATATTCTGTTGAAGCCCCTGCCCAGCCAGTGCCCCTCGGTTTCGAATTCCACGTGAGATTTCTTTAAACAAGATCCTCCCTCCTTGAAAGCTTGGAGGTCCCCACTTGAGAGAAGTGGATGGTACGGGCTGTCCCTCGACCCCAAGAGAGGGAGATTTGTTGTGAAGAGAGGAATAAATCTCTGTGGCATTAATACAGCCATTGGCTTCCATGCATGACTGCTGGGAAATGTCCTCAGTAAACCAGACTCCCTGTGACTCTTCAGTACCGAACTGTAGCCATCAGTGAATCACTCTTTAATAGAAACTATCAATATCATGTAGATTCCTTTTCCTCTTAATACATGGCCAGATGTCACCATGACTTCAGATCAGGCCATCTGGATGTCACTTTTCACAGCTGACCCTTCATTTCCCCTTTCAATTAAAATGACACATTAGCTGTCTTTGATACTCAGTTTTAAATGTAAAATTCTTGGTTTGCTCTCACTTCATTGTGAACTCACACCCACATCCCTTAATCCCTGAGTTTAGTATCATTGGGTAGCTACGAGCATGTTTCATAAACACCTGGACATTTCCAGAATGGACCCTCCCCACTGGACATTTCTAAACACACAGTTCCTGAAATCTCTAGTTTCTCTGGGCTTTCTGCGGTCAGTTGTCACAAGGGAGCTGCCTATATACAGCCCTTGTTACACCATCTTTCCCCTCCATCCAACCCCAGGTGCTAACTCACTGAGATAAAGCAGGCAAATTGGTGGCACATCCCAGGAGACCCCGGGGCCATAAATCCAGAAGAGTTTATATTCCTATTTGACCACAGGTTTCAATTTTTTTGGTAATAGAGTGAACTGCGCTGATCATTTGTAAGGCCAGCCTGTACAATTCTATACTCTCTACCTGTCGATGAACCACACTGCCTTCATTCTATTATTTCCTTCTTGCTGCTTATTTGAAAAAGGTTGGCTGCATTTCACGGGTGACAGAAAGCCAGTAATAAATCCCACCATACATATTCGTTAAATAAATTGTATTTTGATGGCAGCGTATGTGAGCACTAGGAGAAGTAATGGAAATATGGACGCAGGATAGATTGCGTGGTTTTTTTCCTTCCATTTCTTAAGTATACGCAGGAAGCGTAGTCTGTGCTAAGAAATGAGTGGAAAGGTGGCTAGTGCTGTCCTGGAATCTTTGTCAGTGGTTGGTGTGTCCACAGGTACCTTAGGAACTGCAGTATCTGATTGACTACCACCTATAAAATGGAGGGTCCTCTGTTTGAATGTCTTCTCTGCCTTCGATGGTTTTTAGTCAGTACCGTGAAAGAACTTTATGCTTGCAGAATGTTTTTCATCTAAATGATGTAATAGTGCAATATTTGAATATTATATATGTTTTGCTTTTGATTTTTCAGACCCAAGTAGGGTTTATCACCAGTAATTAAAGCTGGTACCTGAAACAGATGTCTTTTCTTGATTCATGCCTGACAGCTCCATCATGATGCTGATGGTGGTTGTGGGCTGACGAGTTGGTTCGGACTTATAGTGACCTGAATAGGGTGTCTGAGGCTGTCAACCTTTACGGGAAGAGAAAGCCTCATCCTTTTCTTGTAGAGCTGCTGGTAGATCTGAATTGTTGACGTTGCAGTTAGTAGCCCAGCTCATAATCCACCAACCTACCAAGCAGTTCAAATTCCTCTGCAGGAAAACGAAGAGGCAGGCTGCTTCCCCATAGGATCGTTACTGACAAACTCAGTTAGGATGAATCTGGAATACTTGTCTGATGACCCATTCTCTATCTGCACATATATACACACACACTTCTCTTTTGTTGTTGTTAAGTGCTATCGAGTTGGTTGTGACTCATAGCGACCCTGAATAGGGTTTCCAAGGAGCGCCTTGGTAAGCTTGAACTGCTGCCCTTGCAGTTCCAACTGACTTTGAGGTCCAGTACATTATCCTGCAGCACTTTTTTGCATGTGCGTGCGCACGCACGCACACGTGCACACACACACAGACACACACACTTCTTTTTAAGTGTAATTTATTTTAGATAATTTAAATAGTTGGGTCCATGCATAGCTTTTCTTCAAGATGGATTCTGCTGCAAGGGCATCTGGGATGCTAATCATCACTTATTATGGAATGGAGATTTGACAGCATCTATGGCAAACTCTTCTCTCTTTAACCTTGTTAGGAGGTTTCTTGCAAACACTACTGTACTCTTTGATACACTTGTCTATTCTGCTGCAGTTAAAGAGCAGACCCTCACCAGGGTGCGTGCTGACATCACCTGAGTGACAACTGTAGGCACTAGGCTTGTGTGTTGTTGTTGTAACGTGCCGTTGAGTCGGTTTCGACCCATAGCGACTCTGTATAGAGTTCCCGAGGAGCGGCTGGTGAGCTTGAACTGCCGACCTTGCAGTTTAAACTGAGTTTGCAGTCCAGCACATTAACCCGTAGTGCCACACCAGAACATTCCAGAGCCAACCATCTGCCCAATTTACAGTACCTGGGGCTGCTGGTGTGAACAGAGAAGCAAAATACAGGAAATCTCTAAAGATTGATAGATCTCAGAATCAAAGTCTCAAGAGTCAGAACAGCCTCGCATTGAACAGAAATTTCCCAGGCCAATTCCTGGGGAGAAAGTAAGAACTAAGCCTACAGGGGGATGGGGGAGGAAGTTAAGTAGTGAGAGGACATCCGTGTCTCTACCCCCCTCCCTCCCACACACACACCTCTCACAGTAATAATAAATGGGGACTTGAGCCCCTTCAGTAATGTTGGATCTTGGGGACTCGAACCCCTCACACTTTACCACATTAATGAAAACTGAGGCACCCGGTTTGGGGAAACTTTTGGGTAACCAAGCCGGAGTCACTCTTTCCAGCCTGGTGCCAACCACATGGGCACCGGAAATGGACTGAAGCGGACACACCAAAAAATCACTTAGGAAAGAAAACGGGAAAAAAAGAAGGTGCGAGCAAGAAGAATGAAACTAAAGTCGGCACACTCGGTGTCAGTAGTGGGGAGGTCCCTTACTGTTCAGCTTTATGGGAGGTAATTGGCCCTGGCAAAGTCACTCCCTGAACCCTTCCCAGCAGAGACCATGCGCCAGTCAAGGACTCCCAAAATCCATAAAAGCAAATATCCTGGCCGGCTCACCAAGAAAACATGTTTTCTAAATGAAAGGTTCGATCTCTGCTAAGTCAGAATAACAAAGCAAGGGATCAAGCTTTTCACAGAGACGAGGAATTTATTCATGAAAGCACAAGTGTCTTGTGAAGGAAGGCAGCTGCCATCTCTTGAGGAGTAAGTTTCAAACAGGGCAGCTATACTTTTTGCGATGATAATTAGGAAAAAGGGGGAACAAAGGAACTGGGCGATTCTTCATGGAATTTGCCAAGTTGAGGGAAATTATGATAATTGGGTCCATGCACAGCTTTTCTGCAAGATGGATTCTGCTGCAAGGGCATCTGGGATGCTGATCATCACTTATTATGAGCTGGGGATTGACAGCCTCCCCTGCTGGACGCAGTTGGGCTTGGAGTCCGCGCATGCTCTGGGTCAGGTTCAAGCAGGTCATGTCCACAGCGGTTTCTGAAACACAATTTCAAGGTTTCATAAGGGGACAGAGGATAACGTAGCTTTAGCATTTCAGGGTGTGTGTTGGGTTATTCAGTTTGTTCTAAAAGTCCGAGGTTTTTGTGTTTGGGACAGCTTGATCTTTAGTGTTGTCAGCAAAAATGTTAGTCACATTTTTAGAGGCTTTTATTCTTCTTGATGTTGTTGTTGTTGTTGTTGTTGTTATGTGCCATGGAATCGGTTCCGACTCATAGCAACCCTGTACAGGGTTTCCGAGGCTGTAAATCTTTACGGGAGCAGAAAGCCTCATCTTTCTCCTGCGGAGCAGCTGGTAGTTTCGAACTGCTGACCTTGCGGCTCACAGCCCGATTCATAACCACTGCACTACCAGAGCTCATAGTCTACCTCAGAAACTTTAGAAAGCACTGAACTCCTTTTTATGGACTCTGAATGCTGCAGTGTGAAACCCCAAGACCCTATCCTAGTCCTTGATTTTAAAGGGCGACACCAAACAAAACCATCTTACGTTCCTCTTGACAGCTGTTCCCACCAGCTCTTTATCCTCTGTCTCCTCAAGTCGAAGGCAAACATTTCTGATTCTCGGGTCTTTCATACACACCAGGCTTCAAAAACGGTTGTGGAATACTGGAATTAAAAGATAATGGAAGTTTTCCATGAACATTTGAAGCTCCATCATATTTGTTTAGGGAAGGAATGAATAAAGAATACCAAGTGGTTTTCCAAATGCTCTTTCTCCAGGACATTCTCGTCGGGTGAAAATTTCTTTGACAGTGTCCCACTCAAAATGTTAGACTTTGTGGCGCAGCGCACAGATGTACCTGACCGGCAGAAGTGTGGAAATGAGACCATCTCCCTTCAGTCAGGCTTTGAACCCTCCCCAGTGCAGCCAGGAGAAAAGCTAGAGGAATTCCATACGCAGTCATTAGATATCATGCTTTCAATGTAAGAAATAGAGAAAAAAACCAGGCTCAAATTTGTATATCCAGCATGATCCCAATTATGTATAAAAATAAAAATATGCAAAGGAAAAATCCTCAAAGGTAAAACATCAAAATGTTACTGATTATCTCTGGAGAGTGTAATCACAGGTGATTATGATTTTTAACTTTATAACTTTCTTATAGTTTCCATATGAACATGTTTTATTTTTATAATCAGAGAGGAGAAAAAAAAATATTTTCTTTAAACAAAGGTCTGAACTCTTCCAAGAACTCCCTGTATCTTTACTTGCCTCCCCGTTGGTTCTTCCTTCCCTGGAGCCTTTGAGGTTGCTATAAACACTTCATTTTGGATCTCTCCTATCTTGAAGCATCTTGAAGCTCCATGGACTGGAATACCTAGAGTGTGCAGGTGGACAGAGGGACAGCTGTGAAATGCTTCTGCGTCACACGATGCCCCTTACATGAGTTCTCACACTTGTGGCTGGTTTTCATTTTAATAAAGCCTTTGTTTCCCTCGGAAGAGCTGTATGAAGTGAAAAGGTCCATCTGCTCTGCTCACCACTCATCCCAGGGGCTCCTGGTGTGGTGCTGCACAATAATGTACTGGCTCTCAAGGTCAGCAGTTCAAACTCACCAGCCACTCCTGGGAAACCCTGTCGCTATGAGTTGGAAATGACTGACGGCACTTAGCGACAATCCCAGGGGTTCAGTGGTTAAAATCTTGCCTCCGGTGTGGGAGACCCAGGGTTGATTCCTGGCCAGTACACCTCTTGCACACCACTGCCCCTCTTTCACTGGAAGCTTGCATGCTTCTAGAATGCTGAACAGATTTCAGGAGAGCTTCCAGACTAAGACTAGGAAAAAAGGCCTGGTGATCCACTTCTGAAAAATCAGCCAGTAAAAACCCTGTGGAGCACAACAATCCGATTTGTGGCCAATGATGGGAGTCGCTCAGAACTAGGCAATGTTTGCATGGGATTGCCCTGAGTCAGGGACCAGATAACAGCAGCTAACAACTGTTTCTTGGATATGAGAAAATGCTCAGAAGTTATACTGAGTGAGTGAATGCCTGAATTACAGCCCCCCAATCTCTCAACTAACCTTGTGACCTGGGGTGAGTCATGTGACCCTCTCTACAGGTAGGGGACATGACTCTTGGCTGGAGTGCTGATTGCACCAGGAGGCTGGGACTGACCTTCTCATGTGATTGCGAACGCTGTTTCAGTCCTTCCATTTCAGCATCTCTTTCTCACAGTCTAGGGTCATGGTTTCTCACTGCTGCTTATACTGTTTTGACCCCAAGGATCCCCTTCCCCCAAGATGTGAGTTCTCTGTCTCCCATCTCCCAGTACTCCTTGTTCTTTGGAATAAACTGCAGTCCCAGGAGCCCCACCTGCTGGTTCCTACTGTGTGCCTCTCTTCTGTTCTCCTTGTTGTTTAAATCCGTACTCACTCGCTACCTTCCAGCAGCCCTGCATGGCTGCACTGTTATCTGTGGATATTTGATGAGGAATCCAGATCATGGAGTGGTTTCATTGTAAAGTGTCCTCAGAAAACACGGACTAAGTCGTGGCCCTTTACCTGTGGCTATGACCCCATCTGGAAACAATAGTTTCTTTTGTGGTTGTAGTGAGCTCATACCAGGGTAGGGAGGGTCCTAAACCTAATCCTTTCTGAGTTTTTTAAAAAACAACAACAAAATAGACCTTGGCATCTCACTAGTTCCACAAATGCCCTCATAAACAAAGGCCGAAAGTGGTTGCATAGCATCCAGTTGTGTTAACCTGTGGTACTTTGACTACATGCTCAAAGATGGTGGCCGACCTGCTGCTTTGAATGTGTGTGTTGCTTTCCAGAGTTGTGCCAACAATGCTGCTCTCTGAAAGTCTTGGCACACACAGCCCATCCTCCTGACAGTTTCAGCGGCCTGATGTAGAGGATTAAATTATTAGCAAGACTCAAGAGCAATCCACATTGGAAGAAGCACCGCTGGCCGCCATCTTTGAGTGGGGCAGAGCTGGTTGTTTTCTTCTTCCCGCCAAATACCACAGGCAACAGATTTGGTTGCTATACAGTGTGTAAGTAGGTTCTTGTTTCCAACTGTACCGTTTTGAAGCCCTGAAATAGAAACAGAGACACACGCAGGAAGAAGAGGAAAACAGATGCATCTAAAGCCCAGGAATGCCAAGGGGTTCTGGCAGCTACTAGAAGCTGAAATCGACCAGGAAGGATCAGCCTCCCGAGCCCCCCGACCCTGAATTCAGACTGCCAGTCTTCGGAACACTGAGAAAATACCTTTCTCTTCTTTAAAGCCCCCTTGTGGTATTTCTGTTGAGGAGCTGTGGGGGTCAGCCTTGGTCAGACACTGACCTTCTGTCCTCAAAGCCCCTGGCATGATAGGTAACCTCAGGACACCACTGCTTGTCCCCAACACTTTTTGTCTTTCCTTAAATCCTTTTCTCCCTCAAGCTTCTGGAACTGACGTTTATTTTTAGAAGTTGATACAGAGAAATTCACCTCAAGCTTTTCTTTCTCTCTCTTGCAGCCTAAATGTTTATTGACATAATAAAATATTTTGTTTCCTGTATGCTTAGCCCCTGCCAACACCTATGAAAATGTGTGTGTGTGTGTATGTGTGTGTGTGTGTGTGTGTGGTGGAGGGGCTCTGGAGTAGGGAGTGGAATCTGCCCTAGCCTATGTAGATGGAAACGTGTTCCCTTTTGGTGGTGAAAGTTATAGCCCTGGAGCGCTTGCCCTGTGGATCAGCAGGAGAATGTCGCTTCTGAGGGCCCTCTAGGGCAGAAGGACCCTGCAGTGTTACAAACAGACCTAGTTTGCATCTGGGCTCTGGTAGCTAACTGTGTAACCCTGGAGCTAACACCAGTTTCCTGATGTGTAAAATGAATATAACAGCAGACACTGGAGTTGTTCTCAGTCACGGTTCTCCCGTTGATTCCGGCTCACTGCGAGCCTACATACAGTTTCTCAGCCTCAACGCTCTCCTTCAGAGCTACTTGGTTGGTCTGAACCCCTGACCTTGAGGTTAGCAGTTCAGTGCTTATTCTACCATGCCACACCACAGCTCTCAGGGTATTATTAAGATTATTGAAATACAGCATATTAAAGCAGTTGTTATTGTTAAGTTCTGTTGTATCATAGTGACCCACTATATAGGTTCCAAGGCTTTAAATTTTCTTGGTAGCAGAAAGCCTTATGTTTCCTACAGAGTGGCTGGTGGGTTTGAATCGTGGACCTTGAGGTTTGCAGTCCAGTTATCTATCATATAAAGCAGTTTGTTGTTGTTGTTTAGTGCTGTCGAGTCTGATCCGATTCATAGTGACCCTATATTGGGTTTCTGAGGAGTGGCTGGTGGATTTGAACCCCTGACCTTGCGATCTAGTGCATTATCATACAGCAGCATACCTCAGTTACTGTCAAGTCAACCCTGACTCATGTATGATCAAGTCATGGTGACCACATGTTTGTCACACACCGCTTTGTGCCGTGGGTTTCCAGTGGCTGAGTTGTTGGAAGTAGATTACCATTCCTTTCTTCCGAGGCAACTCAGGAGGCAGTCAGGCTTCCAACTTTTCTTTCCACTAGCAACAAAGCACGTTAGCCATTTTCCCACCAGAGACTCCAGTTGGTGCGAAACTCAGCACTTAATAGACTCTCACGAGGTGTTTGTGGCTATGGCCAGGAAGGTGGTGTGGCTGGTAATTTTCAGTAAGGTCACGTATATGTCCCCTATCCCGCAATCCCACTCGGCCCCTCACACTGCAGATACCTGTGTACCTGTGTGTGAAGCCCTGCCCATAGTCACACTCAGCCCCTATACTGCAGATACCTGTGTACCTGTGTGTGAGGCCCCACCCACGGTCACACTCAGCCCCCACACTGCAGTTGTACAGGACTGGGTCTCTTTTCCCTGCTTCCCTACTGTGGAGCCGCAATGCCCAGACAGAGGAGACGAGACGTTCCGTAAATGCTGGAAGGAAACTGGAGATGAATAATCTCTCTCAGCCTCAGGTAGTTGGTGAATACATGTTTTCTTCAAATCTAAAGATGCAGAGAGCTTCTCTTTGGTTTCAGAGCCGTCCCCTACTGTACCCCACCCTTCCGCCTCTCTGGGTCTATTTCCCGACCCTCTCCCTTGGGCCCTTTTGGTCAGGACAGCTGGAACCCTGTTTCCAGTTACTGACGCATCTTATGTTTTCTCACTTCAAAGGAACCAGGCAGATCATTTCCAAAAGAAACTGCCCAACTCTTATTTTCTGTGCCTTTTTTAATATGCCAAAGCCATGTCTACTTCTAACAAGATAAATGTGTGACTTGTTTTATAAGTACACTGCCTGAGGCTTAATGCTGTAATATCTTCCGGAAAATAAAAAAAATAATAATAAAAACCAACCTTCACTGAGACCTCTATACCTTCCCTCGACATGGGGTTCCCTCTTGGCTTCGAGCTGAGGGAAAATGTGTAGGAACAAGCGAATCTTTGTGACCCAGGATTATGGCTGTTGTCTTTGAAGCAGCGGCCTTCATTAGAAGACAGGGATACCGAAGTGTGGTTGAGTGAAGGGACTAGACTGACTGGGAAACAAGAAGTGATCACTCTGGCTTAACAGTGACAGTCATGACATCTTGGGGGGTCATAAAGCATGTATTTCCTTTAAAAAATAAAAAGGAACTGTTTTCCTTAATGAAACAAAAAGGGGAGCTGAACAGCCTTTCTGGATTGCTCCCACAGTCTAAAGTGACATCATATAACCTCCAGAATGCCTTATAACCTCCACAGAGCACATCTGAGGCAGTTCTTACCAAGCACGTTGTTGTTGTGAAGTGCCACCGAGTCGGTTCCGACTCATAGCGACCCTGTGTAGGCTTTCCGAGGAGTAGCTGGTGGGTTTGCAGTTCAGACTGACCTTGTAGTCCAGTGCTTATACTACAGCACCACATCAGTATGTCAGGAAATGGTAATAAAGACAATTAGGTCAGAGAATGAGTTCTTACCTTTGAAAATCATTTGTCATCAAGTCATTTCTGACTCCTGGTGACCCCAGGTGTGTAATAGTAGAATTGAGTTCCGTAGAGTTTTCTTTCTTTTTTTTTTTTTAGCTTCTTAGTGTGACTTGGGTGAAGGTTTACAGAGCAGATTAGATTTCCAGTCACCAGTTCACACACATTTTGTTTCTTCTTAGTGTGACTTGAGTGACAGTTTACAGAGTAGATCAGTTTTCTGGTCACCAATTCACACACATTGGTTTCTTCTCGTTGATTGCAAACCCCACAGTGGAACATCACTTACCCACTTCCTTATTTATTTCCCAGGTTCATTTCTCCTCTTTTTTAAACCTTCTGAACTTTGTCCTCAGGTAAATGCTGCCCTTTGGATCACAAATGGTTGGTTAATCCTTTAATATACTTGAGCTAAAAAAAAACAATCATCCAGGACCCAGAGCTATGAGGGAACGTTGGAATCTGCATTTTAAATGTGTTTCCCCAATGACTCTAATCTGGGTCTACATGCGCAGCCCTACACAGGGTTGCTGTGAGTCGGCATCGATATGATGGCGCTTAACAACAAGTGCCTCACATATAGCAGGTCGGTGGCCAGTAAATAGTTAATGCACTCATAATTGTGACAATTTGGGGAATGCCCAATAGCTTCTGCTTCTGAGGAATCGGGGAAGCCCAAATACCAAAACTTCTTTTGGTCGTTTTTCATCAGGTGATATGTTTCTGGTTTAATTCCTGGTTAAATCCGCATTTCTTCTGGGAGTCTTAGAAGGTTTCCGGGAAGCTCCAAGATGAAGATGACCAATGAATTAAAACTATTTCTTCATGGAGAAAGCGAGATGTCACAGAGCTGTACTGTTAGTTTATGTTTTTGTCTTACCCCGGGCAGTCTTAAATCTGTAGGTGGAGTGTGTATGTCAATAATGAATGAAGAATACTCACTAAATAAAGTTATATGCAAATCAGAATAAAACCACTTCCACTTAAATATCTGGCAGTGGATGAAGAAGCCACCATGATAACAAAGAATCCTGCCTCCTGGTTGGGGAGTGGAGGGAAGTTCATGGAAGAAGTTTGGTACTTATATGGTTGGTTGGTTATGGTGTATCCACAGTGGTGTGGAATTCTGGTAGCATAGTTGTTACAAGGCAGGCTGCTAAACCTTAAGGTCAGAAGTTTGAAACTACAGTCATTCTACAGGAGAAAGATGAGACTTTGTGCTCTCATAAAGATTTACAGCCTTGGAAACCCTATACAGGGTCGCTATGGGTCAGAACCGACTTGACAGCACTGAACAGCAACAACAGTGAATTGTTGTTGTTGTTGTTGTTAAGTACTGTCGAGTCGGTTCCGACCCATAGCGACCCTGTATAGGGTTTCCAAGGAGCAGCTGGTGAGCTTGAACTGCCTACCTTGCAGTTTAAACGGCTTTGCAGTCTGGCGCATTAACCCCCAGCGCCACAACAGTGAGTAGAGGGGGTGGGGGAAGTTCTGCAAGCAGACGTTCGTGTGTTCCCAGTAGTCTGACTGGAAAGATGAGGTCATTTTTTGTGGCAAGTAGAGAGCAAGTAAGGTGGAGAGTGGGTCAGCGAGAGGCTGTTGAGTCAGGCACTTTCAGTGTTGAATCAGGGCTGTGGTGAGTCAAAAAGGGTGTGTTGAGTTTTTTAAACCTTTTTTCCTCCCCAAACAGTTGCTTGTCACTCAGTAAAGTTGCATATGTTTAGTTTATTAACAATCTATATTTTCATTCATCCCTGTTTAGGCCACATTGCGATCCACCCTTGCCTCATCTTGATGACAGGGTACTTAGCAGTGTAGGCCAGGACGCATTTGGGGGACTTAGATTTTGAGGTTAATCATCTCCTTCCGAAGGTCAGTTCTGCAATACTAAGGAATGGAGGAATAAAGGACACCCACCTTTCTTCTCTGAGAAGCTGTAGGTATGCCCTGAGGTAGGTGAGTAAGTGGTTGGGGTCCCACAAGTCACAAGGCTGTGATTTGGCTCTGTGGGGTGCAAGGAGACCCCAATAAATAGCACTTCTCACCCTGCCAGAGGAAACATAGTATTAGAGAGGGTAAAGGAGTCCAGAGATGAAAAATATCACCTTCACTGTTAAAAAAACAGATCGGGGAAGGTGTGACTTAGATCCGACGTAAAGGGATCCTGGAGTCCCTGGGTGGTTCCATTGCTCAACACAGCCACTATTAACCTCGAGGTACACTGTTCTATGTGGACACACATGGGTTGCCATGAGGCAAAGGTCACTAGGTTTTTGTTTTCTTTAAATGTAGTCAAAGGCAGATAGGAAACTATAGGTGTCTCTTCTTGGAAAGAGCGGAGCCGAATTCATGGCCTCCACCAGCAGGGGGGCTCCAGAGAGAAAGGGAGGGCTCTAAGCCAGAGGATAACCTAACTTGGTTGGCATACAGCATCCTTAAATAAAATAACCAAAACCCACTGCCAATGAGTCAGTTCCACTCATAGTGACCCTAAAGCACAGAGTAGAATGACCCCACTGGCTCTCCAAAGCCATAAATCTTTATACAAACAGATGGGCACATCTTCCTTCCACGGAATGACTGGGGTGGTTCCAACTGCTGACCTTGTAGTTACCAGCCCAACGCGTACGCCACCAGTACACCAAAGACAGTGAAAGTCACTGTCTGTGGATGGGTTCGAACCACTAACCTTTCAGTTAACAGCCGACGGCACTAACTTACTGCACTGCAGAGACATCCAGGGCCCAGAGGCCAAAAGAAATACCCACCAGTTTGATCTGTTAAGAAAGTTAGGGCCAAGCATCTGAATGGCGGTAGTATCTGGGGCTCTGGGAAGTGTCATCATGTTTGCTCTGTGAGTTGCTGTGGAGCTGCCTCCTCGTGGAAGAAACCTTCAGGAGTGGGAAGATGCCTCCTTTACCCCTCACCCCCACAATGACCAGGGCAGCTGAGATGCAGTTCCCATCACTCAGCTAGAAGACTGGGCACTGCCTTCAGTGTGTGTTTAGAAGCCGTGTGGTCCACGGTTGGTTCTTCATCTCACATCAGTCTTTGAAAGAGAAATGGAAGGTGAGCTGGCAACCCCCGAGCGCAGTGGAATACATTCCTACAGTCCATCCGCTCAGTTCTGCAGCCCTGCAGTCAAACAGTGTGAAGGCCAAGAAGAAACTTCATTTCATTTCACAGAGTTGGACACTGTCAGTTCTGCAGAGCTCTGGACACACACTTTGGCCTTTGCCCACAGCCCAAGCTGGAAGCATGGGATGATGTTAAATAAATGAACAGCTGAACCTTCATATCTACCCGAGCCAAACAACCAAACGGCCTCTCACGTATGATGCAAATGTCCTATTAATAACAAAATGTGTACTCCATGGTGGATTTCTAGTCATAAATAACAGAATACTTCCTGAGCGTGCCTTTCATTGAAATCACAGACCAGCAGTCTGCATGGGCAGCTTGGCTGGCCAAGTGTGTGTTCCAATCAGTCAGATTGGCCTCATCAGGAAAAAGCCAACATTAGCAAAAATTAGAGTTGCTAAATGTGCAAAAAAATTTACCAGTGTCGGTTAGTGTTTAATTCCTTTGTATTAAAATGTTACTGTGTTACCCTCAATACATACAAATATGAGAGTGTGTAAACTGTGTATGAAAATGCTTTTCCATTTTACCTGTCCCCATCTCCCACCCAAAAGAAAATACCTTCTAGATTAAACTTCTAGGGAATTAGAAGTCCTTGGGTGGCACAAAAGTTTAATGCCAGCAAAAGCTCACCCAGAGGTGAAGACCTGGTTGACCAGCAGTGAGGCAAGACCTGGGGACTCTTGGGCCCAGAGTCAGTGACATAGCCACAGAGGACTAGAGTGGAGAGTGAAGCATCCAACTGATAATAAGAGGGGACATATGCACAAGAACACCCACACTTGCAGATAATACCCACTTGACCTGGCTTCAATGATTGGATGATCAGAGCTCAACTAGAAGAAGAAAGAAGAGGAAAAAAAGAGTAATCTGATACAATATGATGAACTTAACCTTCACCTATGGATGCAGTAGCTCAAAAGAGGGAACAAATCCTTACAGCAAGGATCATTCCCACCCCCTCCATACACAGAGTAGATAAGGATGGGCAATTTGGACATTGGCTACCCAAAATGGGGGGGGGGGGGGGGAGGGAGCCTACAAAGGTAAGAAGTGACTAGCTTACAAGCTTTCAAGAGGGAGCCTAGATCCAGAAAGCATGGAGGAAGGTAGAATCTCCATTGAGTAGTATCCAATCTGTCTGGGTGGGGCTGATGAAAAGAGATAGCTCTCTTCTGGTACAATAGTGAATAATTATTATCAGAACTGACTGAGAGGCTTGCTAATGTAAAGGTAGATGTTTTGTAGCAAAAGGAGGGGAGTGATTGACTTTGCAGTCTAGAAGTGGAGGTCCCTGGGACCATCAAGTGAGAAGAGCGGAATTTAGGACCCTACCCAGAGAAGCTGTGACACCAGAGATGGAGGCAGAGATGATGACGTGGAGAGATGGGAGTGGCTGGAGACTTTAGACCCAGAGAGGGAGAAGGGCTGTGTGCTGACAACCACGGGTCAGACTTGTAGTGTATACCCTTTGGTTGGTTGATGATGCATGGAGGGGATTGGAACCATGGCAATGAAATGATATACGATAGGATGAATGTAAAACTAATGTTCTCCCATGTAAACGATCACATAATTCACAATAAAACATTTTTAAAAAAATAAAAAAAACAAAACTCATCCAGAGGCTCCTCAGAAGAAAGACATGGTGATCTACTTCAGAAAAGGAGCTATTGGAAACTCTGGACCATAGTTCTACTCTGACATTTATGGGGTCACCAGGAATTCGAGTTAACTTGATGAGAACTGAGCTCTGGAGATAGAATGGTTAAGCATTCAGTTGCTAACTGACAGGTTAGCCATTCAAATCCCCCAACAGCTCTCGGGGAGCAAGAGTTGATTGCAGCCTAGAGAATGTTGTCCGGGGCGGTTCTCTGTCACTGTGAGTTGGACCACAGCAATGTGGTTAGCTAGGGTGGTAAGGAATCAAAGGTGGATGTGAGGAGTTGAGGATGGATGTGAAAAGTCAAGGATGGATGTGAGGAGTTGAGGATGGATGTGAGAAGGCTCTGGTTAAGGGTACCACTGTGACTTCCCTGTGGAAGGAAGCATGCCTGTTTTGGAGGGCCAGGGGCCTTTAGAGGAGGCTGGCTAAGCAGGACCCTGGCAGCCAGCCTCTGCTGCCCCTGGTGGACGCTCCGGTTTCCCCCCTCGCCTGGCCCTCTGGCTCTGACCTCACACTGCAGTCCCCCTCTTCCCTGTCCCACCTGGGTGGTGGCTCAGCATTTTTGCTGCTTTCCTCCTTGGTGTTCCCAACGCCTCATCACAGCTCTTCCTCTGGTTTTCCACTTCAGTCTTTAGAGACTCGGTTTCCTTGTCAGTTAAATGAGTCCCCTTAGTAATCTCTGCTTGCTTCATAGAGGAACCCTGAGATGGATGGTAAAGCATTTTGTTAACTGCAGAAATATTCTCTACAAATGTCAAGTGTTTCAAATCGTTAGCTGAACTATTCCTCAGCTAAAGCCTCTTCTGTCCATAGTCCTTGTGTGACACTATAGGATAAGCACTGGACCGAAAGGTCATTTTGAACAGCAAGGTTGGATGTTCAGACTCAGGGTTGTTATGAGTCAGAACCGACTTGTCGGTACAACATGTGTATTTTAGTTATAGCTCCATGCACAATGATTCTGTGTCAAATAGCAAATGTAAATGCTACTGTTTTTTTCCTGCTTGGAGTTTGGAGGTTCTTTTGCAACTTTATGGTGTGGACTGACTACTCCTCTGACTCCCGCTTTTCCTCTGGATACCTGAGCAGGGTCCTAATCCATCAAACATACAAGCAATAAGCCCTGATTGCCAGGAGCGAATCACTCGCTCGCTTCTAAATGCAACCTGTCCCTGTCTCTCCCGCAGAGCCGAGACTGCGTGAAGCTGGGCCCTCCCGCTGAGGGTGAAGTCGTGCAAGTCAAGTGGCCCGATGGCAAACTCTACGGGGCGAAATACCTGGGCTTGAACGTTGCCCACATGTACCAGGTGGGTGCTTGGGTCCCAAGTGTGTTGCTGATTGAAAGGTGAACGCAGGACATCTGCTATTTTGTACAGTCCTGGTGGCGCAGTGGGTTATGCTGTGGGCCGCTAACTTCAAGGTCAGCAGTTCGAGTCCACTCGTCGCTCTGTGAAAGACAGAGGAGGCTTTCCAGCTGTGAGGTGGAATCGACTCCATAGTATCGGGTTTGGTTATTTTATGCAAGTCTCTGGAGTGGTGCAAGTGGCCAGGTACATGGCTACCAATGGGAAGGCTGGAAGCTGGAACCCAACCAGAGGAGCCTGGGAAGACAGGTCTGCGGAATTGCTACCACAAGGTCCCAGCTACGTGGATGCTGTGGTACACACACATGGCCAGCATGGGTTGGAATCGACTTGACAGCAACAGTGTTGTTGGCTTGGGGTGGTTTTATGAAGAGGCAGAGATGGTCCTGGTTGACATGCTGGAGCATACGGTGAGGTTAACAGTGTGTGCTGACTGGGTTAGTCTTAAGGAGTGTGGTTTTATTAGGATGGGAAGCTACCAAATGACCAGCTGTTTTCTTGATTTCCCATTATGTGGGACCAGCCCGAGTGCTTGGCTCATCTCACCTGCAGCCCAGGTAATGCTGGGTCTTCCTCATCCCCAAGTCCCGAGTTGGCAGGGTCTGAGGCTTCTCAGCAAAGCGAACTCGTGCTGCGTTGGCACCCAGGTAGCCTGTCGGTGTGACAAGGAGCATCGCTTCTGAGAAACCTGTGGCTCGCACGTGAGCATTCTCACTGGACTACCTGGGACCAAGTGTGTAGCTGGTTAAAAATGAAGTGATGTGATCCCTACCAAACCTGAGCCTGAGTCTTCCTCTGGGGAAGGAAGCAGCAGAGGCCACGTGTGTGCCTTCGGTCAGGAAGGCTTGAAACAGGGACACGTTTAGTAGAATCCAAAGACTGTAGTATTGTCTGCAACACTGAGACCGAAATCAACATTCTTGGGCTAAGCAGCAGAATGAAAACTAGAAGATTGAATTAAAAGGAGAAAAAGCAAGAAAGTCCAGGTCCGTTAACTTGAGAAACAGCTTAGGATTGATAAGACTGCCAGTTGGAGTAGAGAAATTGTTCAAAGACCGATAAGGGGCAAGGCCTTAAATTGAAGAGTACTTTATAAGACAACTGCCTCAGGAATGGAGCACGATATAATGAAAGTTGTTCAGAGAAGTTTGGAAAACTTTTCTCATGATGCAGAAAAAATCCCAAGGGAGTGGGGAAGAGAGACTGTGTGTGTACCCTGTGGTTATGTTTGTTTTTATAGGGGTATACTGTCTGGGGGGGGGGGGGGGATTCCTGGTGTGGTGTGTGGGTTAATGCGCTGGACTGCAATATCAATTTGAACCACGAGATAAGTGATTCAAGCTCACCAGCTGCTCCTTGGAAACCCTATAAAGGGTCGCTATGGGTCGGAATTGACTCTACGGCACTTAAGACAACATGTATGGGGGGTGTATGAATATAGGATGTACATGTATGGATGTGTGTGTGTATAGGGGTGTAAATGTATGGGTGTGTATGTATATAGGGTGTACATGTAGGGACATGTATGTGCATGGGGTGTATATGTATGGTAGATAGATATCATATTTGGTAAGGTGGAGGGTCAGAGAAAAAGAGGAAGATCCCAGCAAGATGGATTAGCAAAGTGGCAGCATCAATGGGCTCAAGTGTGGCAACAACTGTAAGGTTGGCCCAGAATCAGGCAGTGTTTCATTCTGTTGCACACAGGGTTGCTATGAGTCACTACCAACTCAGTGACACCTAACAGCAACATGTATGGGTGTGTATGTATACGGGTGTGTACATGCATGGATGTGTATATATGGGGTGTATACTTTGGGTGTGTATGTGTGGGTGTGTATGTATGTATATGGGGTATATATGAATGGATTATATGAGGGTGTACATGTGTTGGGGTGTATATATATAAGTGTGTGTGCATATGGGGGTGTATGCATATGGAGGTGTGTGAATTTGTGTATGGGAGATGTATGTCCAAAGCCCACTGCTCCCACTTTTGGGGAAATTGTTCATTTGCAGATTCAGGGTCTTTTTCCTAAGGGGTCAGCTTGCTTGAGTCTCTTTTATAGCAAAATTTTCAGAAGTAGGCAAAAAATCACCAGAGAGGCCTATAATATTAGAGTCTCCTAGAAAAGATGCATCAGTTCATTATTCAGAAGGAAATAATCACACTTAATTAAACAATAAGTGCAAAAGTAAAGCTTCTTACAGCAAAGCTATTTGCTACATGAAGAGGATCCCATAATGAGGACATGCTCAAATTCAGACTAATTAGCAATCACCGTGTTAACTTCTGTTGAATTTATGATGGCCTAGTAGCAGAGAACTATGGGCATATTTATAGACTCCATGAAAAAGTTAAGACGAATCTTAACTGGCTCTCAAGCACACGTAATTTAAAATTCCACAGGAATCCAAGTGGCCTTGTGAGATCATTTTGTTTAGTGTCTTAATTATTCAAGTTCGCATTGAATATGTAAAGACTCATTAATGAAAATGCATACAACTTAGGTATCTTTGTACAGTGCTAAAATCGAAATACATGTTGTTTTTGACCCTAATACCAACCCAAAGCAAACCCGCTGGCTTGAGCGTATTCCGACTTCTAACAAGCATATAGGACCAGGTAGAACTGCCCTGTTATCTGGACAGAGCACACTGCCACATCTTTCGGACATGAAACATCTGGTAGGTTTGAAGTACAGCCTTTGGGTCTGCAGCTGAGTGCTTACCTTCTGCACCACCAGAGCTACTTTGGACAGTCATTAGTAGCCCTGAAAGACAGGTGTTACTGATTTTGCTTTTACAAATGAGAGGAAGAAACGCTCTAAGAGGTTTTAATAGATTTTCAAGAGAAGGGCTAGAATGTTCTCTCAGTTCTGTCTCAACTTAGGTCAGCTCTTCTAGAATGTACAAACAGCTGGTTTTAAAATTACTTGCAGTTACTTTGGGTGGAGAGGTTTAAGCATTTTTCTTCTTATTGTTAAGTATCGTCGGGTCAGTTCCAATCCATAGCGACCCTGTATAGGGTTTCCTAGGAGCAACTGGTGAACTTGAACTGCCGACCTTGCGTTCAAAGTGACCTTAGGTCCAGCGCATTAACCCACAGTGCCACAGCATGTTTTCACACATCGACGTGGTTTATAGTGTTATGAAATGGAGAAAGCAGGATTTCCCTGGCCTGTTAGATTGAATTGGACAGAAGAAGTAAGCTTCAGAGTTGAAGTTCTGTAGGAGCTTGAGTAACTGTCTCCATCTGGGAAGATAATTGTTGTGTGCCTTTTAGTTGGTTGCAACTCATCGCGACCCTGTGTGGGGTTTCTGAGGTGGGCTTGAACTACTGACTTTGTGGTTAGCAGTTCAGGGCTTTTCCTACAGCGCCACATCAGGGCTTGGGAGGGTAATTTGTTGTTGTTGTTAAGTGCTGTCAAGTTGGTTCCGACTCATAGTGACCCTGTATAAGGTTTCTGAGGAGCAGCTGGTGAGCTTGACCCGCCAACTTTGTGGTTCTGACTGACTTTTCAGTACAGCGCATTAACCCAGAGTCACAGCAAGACTAACTACACGTGAGTAAAGTCATCATCTTTTCATTCCCAAAGAGAAACAGCCCTCCCTGTTACATTGTCAGAACCTCTTAAAACAGATAAAGGACACCAACAGGTACTGCCCAGCTTGATGGTTACATTGTCACAATCTCAGATTCTCTCAGAAATTGTTTGAACCACAGCTACTTTTCTGGGTTTGGGATTAGGGGTGGGTGGGGGGAGGATAAGTTTTCACCTCACATATTGCCAGTCACTCATTTTTCAGGACTTTGGCCTATTTTAAGAAGGTGTTTTGTCCTTAGTTGGATGAGGGAGGGGTCTCATCTCAGCCTATGGACTGACTCTGCTTTCCCTGATTTTCTCTGTTATGTTCCTTTTGTTTGTTCTTGTTTTAAGCAGCTGATTTTAACCCTTAAATGGCCAGTGCTTGTTTTTAATGACTTTTAAATGACTGTTGTGATGTCTTAATCTCCCTTAGGTTGAATTTGAAGATGGATCTCAGATAGTGATGAAGAGAGAAGAGATCTACACTCTAGACGAAGAGTTACCCAAGCGAGTGAAGGCTCGTTTAGTAAGTGCTGCCAAGCGCCCCACAGGGACCCCTGGGGGACAGTCTCTTCTTTCTCCTGTGATCCCCCAGCCCACCTGGAAACATACCTGAGCCTTTAGATTGGCTCTGAGGCTAACCAGCCCAACCATCCTTATTGAAACCTATTGAATGCAAAGCTCACATTAGGACAAAGCCCAGGAGCCAGGTACACCTGCCTTGGTTTTTCTTTCTAATGAAGCCAAATGATACTTGTTTGTTTAATGCTGATTGGCATACAGAAACTGGGCTGTGATGATGCGCATTGTGCCTGGCTCCGGAGCATACACAGATACAGTGAAACGGGTCAGAGCCGGAACTCGGCGCCACTGCCTTGTTTTTCTGGGTCTCACTTTGGACACAGGACGCTGTCTTTTCCTGCTCTCATTTGAGTAGAAAGTAGATTGTAGTTTTCCTCCTCTGACTGGTTTCCACTTCACACAGGTTCCAGCTTCCACAGGTCTTTACGGTACCACGCAGGCCTTTACAATCCTGGTAGTAGGATCAGCGCTAAAAGAAAGCATTCAGTACTAGATTCAAGTGTGGTCTGTTTCCTATTGCCTTGTTGTATCGTTAGCTTCTCTCTCAGAAGGTCACTGCTATTGGCATCAGTTCCAAATTAAGTCAAACTCTCATTGCCATCATGTTGTTGTTAAGTAGTGTGGAGCCGACTCATAGTGACCCTGTCCAGGGTTTCCGGAGCTGTAAATCTTCATAGGAGCAGAAAGCCTCATCTTTCTCTTCTTGTGGAACAGCTGGTAGTTTCAAACTGCTGACCTTGTGGTTCGCAGCCCGATTCGTAACCACTACGCTACCAGAGCTCCTTAGTGTTGTTAAGTCCCATCGAGTCAGCTCCGACTCATAGCAACCCTTTGTAGGGTTTCTGAGGAGCAGCTAGCTGGTGGGTTTGAACTGCCCACTGTGTGCTTTTCAGTCCAGTGCTGGTCCTACAAAATCACACCAGGAGTAGTATAGGATGTGAAACAGTCTTTTTAAAATGAAAATATTGTCAGCTTCTACTCTCTTGTTGTTGATGTTAAGTAACATCCAGTCTGGGTCCACCTCATGGTGACCTTGTAAACAACAGAATGAAATGGGACCCAGCTCGGTGCCACCTTCGTGGCCATTGGTATATTTTGAGTCTACTGTTGGGGCTACTCAGGTCCTGTACAAACCACTAAATAGAGGAATAAACATGGACTGATCATCAAAGCTGAGGCTGTTGGAGAATATATAATTCACAGTAATGTAGTTTTTATATTATTGTATCATAAAATAGTTAGTGGACCCTGAAATGAAGTGACTTTTATTCATTTAGAGTTAGTACATCGGCCACATCTCAGCAGTGTTGTTGCTGTTGTTAAGCGCTCTTGGGTAGGTTCTGATGTACAACAGAGCAAAACACTGACCAGTCCAGTACCATCCGCAGAGCTCACAGCTGCAGCCTTTGTGTCGCAAACTGGGCAATTGGAAGACAAAACCAACCTTTTTCTGGCTAAATGGCACTCCGTTTTCTGTGGTGATGTAGTCTCCGTGGATTATGTGGGAAACCCCTCGGGTCTCCTTCATCATTCAGCTCTACATCCCAGTCCTTGTCTGTCAGTGGACCCTGAGAACAGGTAACTGGATCAGGCGTGAACGGCTTTCCCTTCACACCTAAGAAGAAAGTCTTTCAAAGGGAAAGCATCGAGCCAACAGTGATAGTAACAGTACTGCCACCCATCAATTAGAAATGACTGAAAACGGATTAACCACCTGGTGTGGCACTATTGGATAAGCACTGGACTGCTAACTGCAAGGTTACTGTTTCAAACCCACCAGCCACTTCTTGGAAACATTACAGAGTCGCTATGAGTCGGAAGTGACTCAGCGGCACAAAGCAACAATGCTGGATGGCACTGAACAACAGCAACAAATATACAAGAAAAAAAACAACACAAAACAAAAAACCCACTGCCATCAAGTCAATTTCAGGTCCTTGTGGGTTTCCCAGACTGTCAGTCGTCACGGAAACAGACAGCCTTATAGCTCTCTCTTGGAGAGGCTGGTGACTTTGAACCGCTGACCGTGTGGTTAGCACCTTAATGTCTAACCCACAACGCCATCACAGAGAAAGAGGAAATCAAATATCCTATTGTCAAGGCATGAGCTTAGCCTTGTCAATGACCTAGAAAACCTAGATCACTGGTCAGTGTTCTAAGATCTGGACACCTGTAGAGAACAAGGTTGATTTTTAAGATGCTAGAGATTCCCTGCTCTTCCCTTCCAAGGATTCACTCTCTATCCTTTCCTCCTAGTTAGTGAGATGGGGAATGGAGTCGGTGATCCCTTTCTAGTCTCTCTGATCTTGGTTTTCTTATCCATGTTTGGTTAGCCTCCCAGCTGGGTCCACAGAGTTCAAACACCACTTGGTAGCCGCATTAGAAGACAGCTCTTCCTGCCCTACCTTGACCACTCTCCGTGTTCCATAATTGAGATTTTGCTCAGATACCTGCATGCCCTCACAGGTGGCTTTATCTGAGTACAGCTTCTGAGCTTTCTTTCCAATGGTCCATTTCTTTGAATTATTAACAGCAACGTTCAACTTTTTCTTTTTTCACTTCTTGGAGAAAAATATTTCAAATTAAAAAAAGAAAAGAAAAATATATCACACACCTGCATATAATCTGAATGCAGTGTGTCGTGTGGTACAGTTAGGTCTGGTGGGAAATCTATTCAGAAACCAAGGTTCGCAGCCTCTACCTCGGGTTGGCCTCTTCAGTCAGTTTGTACTGAAACAGACTTCTGTCTCCTGATGGCCAATCTCTTTGTCTTCAGCTTGGTCTAGATTCCTCAGGCTCTTGTTTAGCATATGATGCTATTCCCTCCCAGTTAGTAAAACAAATCTAACAGAAGGACTCATTGATGGAAGATTTTTTTTTTTTTTTTCTGAAGGTTTTTATTGTGGATTGAGTGAAAGTTTACAGGGCACATCATCAGCTCTACACACAACAAATCATATACCTTGTATTGTTACAATGATTATAATCCCCTCCATGTACCATCAGTTATTCAATGAACTGTATCTCTCTGTATTCACTGTAGCCTTTAAAAAAAAAAAAAAATCAGGCATATATAATAATTTACACCGCTAAAGGACACATTCTACAAGCCTGCCTCCTGGCCACCATCTCTTAGTTCCTCAACTACCATGAATCTAGAGTCCACAGCTACTCCCTCTCTCCATGTCCCCATCTCTGGTGTTGCTGCTTCTTTGGATAGGGTCTCACATTCCTCATGTACTCATCTCCCTTGATGGTCCTTTGTTTCTGGACTGTAAGATTAACTACTCCCCCATTATTGTTTCAAAACCTCTACTTTACAATGTGACAGTCGTAATTAGTTATAACATTTACTCACTATTGAATCATAAGAACCTTATCCCCATCTCTTTTAACCAGACCCATCTAGATAAGATGACAACTGTTCAGTGGGGACTCTTTCTTCCCCTACACATTCTTAAACTAAACTCCCCCTTGAAACCTTGTAAGCCAGACACTTTGTGCCTTCATTGCTTTCTCATTTTAGGCAGCCAATGTCTAAGTTGCCCTTCCACATCTATCCTGTGTACAGAGGGGATAAGCTTAATACTTGATGTGAAGACTCCTTCCCTCTATGTTGGTATTTAGAGTTACTACCTCCATGAGTATAGATCAAGTTCATCAAATTGTAGCAATTTACCCTAGTTTCCTTTATCAAAAATTGCTTTCTTCTTCTTTTTTAAATCTTCCTCTAGTCAAGTTCTAATTATCAAGCCATCGAGTCTAGGTCAAATGGGTACTATCTGTAAGTTTGGGTGTTCTTGTGCATCTCTCCTCTCACTTCATATCAGCTGGATGCTTCACTCTCAGCTCTAGCCCTCTGTGGCTATGTCCTTATCCATGGGCTCAGCTGTCCCCAGGTCTCACCATACTTTGGACCAACCAGCCCTTCCTCTTCTTTCTCTCATCTCCAGGTCAACGGGAATCTATGGAATGTGGTTGAACTCATTTCTTCATTGCTGTCTTTCCCCCTCTTCCACTCACTAGTAGAACAATGTGGTTGTCAGCATGCTTGTATGCCTGCTCATGTGTTCCCTTTGAGTTTCAGTCTCAGAGGGGTGTTTGTCCTGAAGGAACTTGATTGCTTGCCTTGATGGCTTCCTGGTGAACAACTTGCTTATTCTTATAGCAAGTCATACTGAAATTTTTGTTTTGGGTTTTCCCTGATGATCTTTCTTTGAAGATGTATCTTCTGTCACTCTAGTTGTTCCAGGTTGGTCTGCTTGTCCTTTCTAATAAGAATGTTCCACCTCAGAAGGTTCTGGATGGGGCTCAGGATTCCACTTAAGGTCCTATAATCTGCAAAGGCTCCACATGAGGCCTATTTCACTGGGCAAGTTCTCGAACCCCTTTTAGGTATTCCAATCAGTTTGAGGCTGAAGATAGGCTTACAAAATTTCTATAGTCAGGTTTCCTGGCATTTCTTTCTATCCAACTCCAGTGTCCATTTTACAGTAGTAGGCAAGGGAAACCAGTATACATAGGACAGTCAAGCATCTTAGTATTATTTCCCCTCTTCAGGGTATGCCTAGATCCCTGTATCCCAGAGCCCTGTTGTTCCAAGATTGAGCATGCATCAGCCCATGCAAACCTGTCTCAGTGTTCCCCTATCTACCTTGTTCTTCATGATGGAAGATACTTTTGATTAGTGATATATATTTTATAGGGGTTGGCAGCCCTCAATGGGAGGCAGACACCATGTTTTAATGCCTCTGCTTACCCAGACATAAGCTGACTTGGAGAGAATTTTTTTCAAAAGACTCAGCAGTCCACCTCAGCGATTGTGCTGGCTTCTTTTCCACTAAGTTCAGAAATGGCTCCATTATGTTTTATTGTCTCTCAGAATCACCATGGCAACACTGGGTAATTAACTAGAGCCACTGGTAAGTGGTTTTATGACTATCTCTGAGGCCGGCTTTTACTGTTCTTATACAGTGGTAACGCTGCTATCCAAGTTTGAGGATCTCCTTTGATAATTTCAGCACGTATACAAGTCACTCAGAGGTCTTGCATACGCGCTGAAATGAAGTTCCAGGATGCTGAAACAGAAATGTTCTCTCCAAATGCCTCATGGAGCCCAACTAACCCAACACAGTGTGACTGTGTCTGGGAGCCCATGGAGGCAACCTTGGAGTCTGGATGGCCCTCGTGAGCTTCACCAGGTGACCTACTGTTTTGTTTTGTAGTGTCTTGATGCTGTTCCATTGTTTTGAGCCTCTTCATGATAGATTATGTGTTTTCAATCTCCAAACGCTGAGCTCTAAACACTGACGTCCCGGTGACTACAGTGACTATGTTGATGCTGGTGGGAGGGAGCCGCCTCAGTGAGAACCAGCTAGGAAGGCAGTTAGGAGGCCGATTATTGGAGGGCATGGTCCTTAGTTGTTTGAAGTCAGTTCCCTATGTGTGTGACCACTGGCTCTTTTCAGTCCACAGCCTCTGATATGCGATTTGAAGACACGTTTTATGGAGCCGACATAATCCAAGGGGAGAAAAAGAGGCAGAGAACATTGAGCTCCCGGCTGAAGAATGAGTACGTGGATGATCCGCTGTACCGTACCTTCCTGAAGAGCACCTTCCAGAAGAAAAGCCAGAAGAAACAGTAGGCGGCTGCCTGGCTGCCAGCTCCCTGGGAGATGACGTGGGCTGCACAGTGTTCCCCAAGGGTGGGGTGGTGGGGCGTATCCTGACAGCAGTATGCTGGGCTTCCAAATTGTGATCACCAAAGTCACTAAAGACACACAGAATTGGTTGCACGTAGTAATCCCAAACCATCTTCTAGGCCAACTTTCACTTAGGTACAACCGGCTTCACCTTTGATCCCAAAGAATTTTTCTAAGTGAAAGAATTAGTAGTGAATCACCCACCAAATTAAAAGCCACTGCCAGGGAGGTGGGGGTGCCCCATGTGACTTAGAGCCCCCCAGTCAGGAAACAGATTGCACTCCCCCACCTCCAGCCAATGGGCGCCTCATTACCCAGGTGCGGGGCGGGGGTGATTTATATATTTTCCACAGTCAGGGACGGACCCTCACTTATTTTTCCTTTTTAATAATAATAATAAAAAAGCAGTTTTTATAAAACATTTTTACACCACAAATGGTATGTATGGGAAAGAGATTTGCCTGTGTGTGCTGTCTGTCCGTATGTGCCCTGTACAGAACTTTTACACTTTTTTACATCCCTTATCCCTTTTAATTGTGTCTGATGAGAAGCGAGTTGTTGGTCTTTGTGACTTGTACGACTCTTGATAAATAATTCTTATGAATTGTGTGGGGACTTTCTATATTTAATGAAGGAGATCAGGGGGCTGCTATTTTTAAATACTTTTCTTTTCCTAATGCAGATTCTGAGTAGATATTTATAAGATAATAATAATAATATGTTTATGATGTGTTTGTAAAATCAAGAGTTTACAGAAATATGCTCTGATGGATAATTTTGAACTAATGTAATATGATTTTTTTTTCCTTTTTAAATCAACCTGAGAATGTACTGATGTTTTAAAATAAAGATTTCCACTTTCTCCAATCCTGCTTTCAGACTTGGTCATTCGTCTGAGTGTAAACCTTTAGAAAAAAACAAGTTTGTTGGGGAGCCGCTAGCAAGACTGACTGTTATTATTCATTTGATTTCTTGACTCATGGTGACCCCATGTGACAAGTAGAAAAAACTGCACCACCATAGGATTTTGTCACTGGTGTGCTATAGGATCAGCGCTGGACTGCTAGCTGAAGATTGACAGTTTAAACTCACCAACCGCTCCTTGGAAACCCTACGTGCAGGGTTGCTATGAGTTGGAACAGACGCATGACATTTAACAACAACATTAAACCTCTGTCAGGTCTGTCTCCTGTGGAGCTGCTGGGTGGGTTTGAACTGCCAACCTTTCAGTGAGCAACCAGGCATTTAACCACTGCATCCCCAAGGCCCATACAAGACGGGCCTGGACCCAGGGTTTCAGATGTCCCTCCCATCACTGGCTTTCTGCATAATTGGACATGTCTTCAGACTTTGATGGTGTCACTGGAGAGTTGTAATTTGCCAGGCTGGAGTCCTGGTTAGGCACTGCAGGATAAAGCACTGCACTGCGAAGTCAGTTTGAATCACAAAGTCGGCAATTCAAACCCACCAGCAGCTCCCTAGAAACCCCAACCTGGGTCACTATGAATCGGGATCAATTCAACCGCACTTACCAACAACAGGGTTAACTGGAGAGATTGCCTCAGTAACTCCTACAAGACCTTGACTAAATCTGGAAACCTGTATTCTAGAGCACTCTACATGTCAGCTTTCCGGTTTTGCTCGGTGCTATCAGGTCCGTTCTAGTTCATAGTGACCCTTTGTCCAACAGAACAGAACCCTGGCCCGTCCTGTGCCATGCTCACCATTGTTAGGTTGGACCCCATTGTCTCTGCTCCTGTGTCAGTCCATTGTGTTGGGGGTCTTCCTCTTTTCTGCTGAACCTCCACTTTACCAAGCATGATGTTCTTCTCCAGACTGGTTTCTCCAGATAACGTGTCTGAAGTACGTGAGAAGAAATCTCACCGTTATGTATGGCAGAACTAAAGGTGACCTGATCTTGGGCCAACATTATTGCTGTGTTTGAGTTCATTGTCATGGTTATTCTATTGTTCATCTCCTGGAGTGTGGTCTTGGTTTTGGTGACCCTTCACTTTACCAACTATGATGATGGTCTTTCTAGGCTCCTGTTACCATTCGGAGGGATTGATGGGCTCCTCCAATTTCTCTGTTCAGCAGCACAGGCATGGGATGGGACCACCCAAAGTTCCACAGTCCTTGGCAGCTGCTTCTGGTGACAAAATCTGCATAAAAAATCTCAGTGGCTGCTTCTAGAAGCATGTTTGCTCTTGATGCCATCATGTGCTGACCTTGGTTGGATAAGTTGGAACATCTGTTCCACATGCCTCCTCCCACCCTTTTGCTGGGTCTACTGGGCTGGCCCAAGGAGCTCTGGTAGCGTAGTGGGTACGAATTGGGCTGCGAACCTCAGGGTCAGCAGTTCGAAATTACCAGCTGTTCCATGGGAGAAAGATGAAGCTTTCTGCTCCTGTAAAAATTTACAGCCTGGGAAACCCTGTACAGGGTCACTGAGTCAGAACCGACTCCACAGCACATAACAACAACAACTGGGCTGGCCCAGGTATGTTCTTCTCATGTTGAAGCAGCAGAGGTCCAAGCCAGGCCAGCCTCACACATTTCCATCCTCCCTGTCATGTTGGTATCTCATGGAGCAAAAGCAAGTGCCGTGGTCAACTCCAGAGCCAGGGTCAAGTGTGTGGACGTGTCACTCCAAGTGTGTGGGTGTGTCAGTCCTTTACTGGAGAGAAACAGAAAGTCAGTTAAACTCCATTCTCATTTCCCAGAGTGCCTCAGGGCTGAACTCTGAGCTGCGCCCACCTGCTTTATTTTTACAGTGAACGAACATTCCACATCCTCCAACAGTGTGGTCATAGACCTTAGCAAGGGATCAAGTACAAATTGTCTGTGGAACTGACCTGCCATCACCAAGGGATGCCAGGAAAGCAGGGCTGCCTAAGGCATCAAGAGGCATGAATTTAAATGGGGTCATTCATTCGGTATAAGTTTACTTGTCAGCAAGATTTCTGATGGGCTGGCTCAGGGAGGAACGGGCATCTTCCTATAGGATCTCAAATACAGCTGTCTTCTATGGTCTCACTTCACTCTAATGTGCTTATAACCAACTACAGCTGTCAGTTGTTGTTGTTAAGTGCCGTCGAGTCGGTTCCCACCCATAGCGACCCTGAACAGGGTTTCCGAGGCTGTAAATGTTTATGGGAACAGAAAGCCTCATCTTTCTCCTGCGGAGCAGCTGGTAGTTTTGAACTGCTGACCTTGCGGTTGACAGCCCGATTCGTAACCGCTACACTACAGTAGCCTTCGCCAACTAGAGCCAGCCACAGCAGTGCTCTCGCTATTGAGAAAGGTACCCTTGTCTCACTGTATACTGCAGAGGGGGTTTCTGGCTGAGCCAGACACATTGGTAAAGCTCTTCTTTCGCTGTGTGACACCTCAATCGTAATTTGAATTTCTTTACATTACATTAACTGCTTTTCAGTGTGTATGATGGGCTAATACGCTGGACTGTGAAATTGGTTTGAACCGTACTGTCAGTGGTTCAAGCTCACCAGCTGCTCCTTGGAAACCCTATACAGACAGGGTCACTATGAATCAGAAGTGACCCGACAACACTTAAAAGCAACAACATGTGTACCATGAAGTCAGTGGAAGTCCCTCTAGTATTTAAAAATGGGAGAAAATAATTGCTTAGCTGTGGCCATTTTAATGTAATTCTAATGACAAACTCTTTCTTTCCAGGCTAGAGGACCAATGAAAACTGCTTGGCACATTGCACATTTTAGTTCTTCTATGTGTGTTTGAAATGAAGAAAATGTGGTCCTTGTCAGTATGCTTTTATTAAGGACCTATTTATTTGGAGGCCTGGTGTGGCACTGTAGGAAAAGCTCTGAAATGCTAACTGCAAGGTCGACAGTTCAAACCTACCAGTGACCCTTTGGAAACCCTATATAGGGTCGCTATGAGTTGGATCTGATTTGAATGCACTTAACAACAACAACAACAATGTATTTATTTTTAGTTCAACTAGTGAGAAATTGAGAAGCATCCACTAAAATATTACTCGACCTCTTGAAATATAAATTGTTATTGGGTGGTTAAGTGCCGTTTAATCGGATCCTACTCATAGCTATCCTGTATAGGGTTTCCGGAGCTGTACATCTGTGGGGG
>NW_006408574.1:12600643-12617739 GCF_000296735.1 Chrysochloris asiatica
CTGTGGGCACAGTTCTACTCTGACACACATGGGGGCACCATGAGCGGAATCTACTTATGAAAAATCATCCAGTGAAAACCCTGTGGAGCACAGTTCTACTCTGACACACACAGGGCACCATGAATTGGAGTCATCTTGCCTACAAAGGTCCTTTGTTTAATAAAAATGGCTGTATCTTCTGCTTGTCTTGAAGCCTGTCATATGTGGAGGGTTTATGAATAATCTGCTGCAAGATAACATCGTGCTTTATTTCTGCCTTTAAGTAAAAGGGATCTGAAATAGAACAGTCTTCATTTCAGACATAAATCAGGCCCATAAACTTGAAGCTAACCAGAGATCCTGCGGCATTCTCATTGCATGAAGTAATTGGTTAGTTGCAAGACTCAATTGTGCCATGAACTCTTCTGAGAATTTCAATGTAGTCATCGGAAGTGATGTGCATTCGCTCACATAGCATGCTGAGGTGTCTACACACCCGACTGGGGTGGGAATGATTTCTGACCTGAGATGACTGGAACTCAGAGACCCAGTGCTCTGTCCTTAGAAGATGCTGTCACCTTAAGGAAAAGGACCTTCCTCAAGGTCAACTGGTATTAATGATGATAACCCTGAATTGAGCCTCAGTTGTGTATAACCGCTCCTTGGTAGCATTTATCCCATTTTATTTCCTCAGTAAGTTGGCAAAGTGATTGTTATTGTCCTCTTTAATGGAGGGAAACTTAGAGGTTGAGTTGCGTCTTCAAAAAGTTATGTTGAGACAACAACACAAGTGAGGTATGCCTACCATGGATTGGCCAACCATTTAAGATTAAAAGGGTGACATTTACCTCAGAACCAAATTCAGGAGGGTGGAAAGAAGGTGGAATGGAAACAAGACTTAGAGTGAGGAAGTGGGATAGCAGATGTTACCTGGAAGGGATGATAATCACTGAGATGAAAGGATATGATTGGTTGAATGCAAAACTGATGCTGTGCTCTGTGAAACTTCTCTCAATTCACAATAAAAAGTTAAAGGTTATGTTGCATTCCTAACCGTCTGGAATGGGTCATCCTGGAGTAGGGTGGGCCCTAACCCGAATCCCTTCTCAATGGTACTTTATAAAAAGAGCAGGCTAGACAGACAAACCAGTGAAAGACAGGTGACATGGGAGAAACCATATATAAGCCCAGAATTTCCAGGACCCCCAACGAGAAGGGAGCCTCCCCTAAAGATGAAGAAGCCCTGATTTGGGTGTGTAGACTCCAAAACTGAGACCACATTTCTAGTCTTTAAAGGCACCCTTTGGAGGACTGTTTGTTAACAGCAGCTCTGAGGGTTGTCATGAGTCAGAACCGACTATTGGGTTTAGGTAACTAGCAGAGACACTGAGACTCAGAGAAATTAAGGAACTTGCCTCAGATTACATACACAGCTTTCTCAACACATGAAGACAAGGAGAGTCTTAAATCTGACCCAGGACATTGCAAGGGTGGGACTGAAGCTCAGAAGGAAGGTTAGTACAGGAGATTAAATGTAGAAGGTATCACCTTTATTGGCAGATATTAAGAAAAACATGAAAAGGGACTCCTGGTGTGGCACTGTAGGGTAAGCAGTGGACTGCTAACTGAAAGATTGGCTGTTCCAATCCATCAGGTGCTCCTCAGAAACCCATTGTTGTTGTCATTGTTATAAGGTGCCATCGAGTCAGTACTGACTCATAGCGACCTTATGCACAGCAGAAAAAAACACTGCCTGGTCCTGGGCCAACCTCACTATTGTTGCCACGCTTGAGCCCACTGATGCTGCCACTTTCCCAATCCATCTCACTGGGGGGTCTTCCTCTTTTTGTCTGACCCTCCATCTTACCAAACATGATATCCTTCTCCAGCGACTGACCGGACCCTCCTGACAATATGTATGTCAGAATTATGAGATACGAAGTTTGTTCATCCTGGCCTCCAAGGAGCATTCTGGCTGCACTTCTTCCAAAATGGATCTGTTGGTTCTTTTGGCAGCCCATGGCACTTTCAATATTCTCCTCCAACACCGTAACTCAAATACATCAATTCTTCTACAGTCTTCCTTATTCCCTGTCCTGCTTTCCCGTGCTTATGAGGGTATTGAAAACACCATGGCTTGAATCAGTTGCACCTCAGTCCTCAAGCTGACATCTTTGCTCTTCAACACTTTAAAAAGGTCTTGTGCAGCAGATTTGCCTAATGCAATATGTCATTTAATTTCTTGACTGCTGCTTCCATGAGTGTTGGTAGTTGATCCAAGAAGAATGAAGTCATTGACAACTTCAATCTTTTCTCCATTGATAAGAATGTTGTTTATTGGTCCAGTGGTGAGGATTTTTGTTTTCTTGACATTGAGATGCAATCCATACCGAAGGCCGTGCGCTTTGATCTTCATCAGTAAATGTTTTAAGTCCTCTTCACTTCCAGCAAGCAAAATTGTATCATCTGCATATTGCAGGTTGTTAATGAGTCTTCCTTCAATCCCGATGCCACGTTTTTCTTCATAGAACCCAGCTTCTCGGATGACTTGTTCAGCATACAGGTTGAACAGGGTCGCTAATGAGCCCTGGTAGCATTGTGGGTTATGCACTGGGCTGTTAACTGCAACGTCAACAGTTCAAGCCCACCAGGAGCTCCATGGGAGAAAGATGAGGCTTTCTAATCCTGGGTCCTGGTGTTGTAGCACCATAGGATAAGCACTAGGCCTCATGGTTGGTTTGAACCTTAAGGTTGGCAGTTCAAATTCACTAGCCATTCCTTGGAAACCCTATACAGGGTTTCTATGAATCGGAACCAACTTGATGATACTTAACAACAACAAAAATGTATAGCCTCTGAAACCTTATACAGGATTGCTATGAATCAGAATTGACTCCAGGGCACATAACCAGCCACCATGAGTCAGAACTGACTAGACAACATTTATAATAACACACATTCTAGAAAAAGTACAGCTGTAGTGTCAGAAAACAGCATTGGTTGCCAGAGGCTAGAGGTAGGGGGAGAGAATTGGCAACAAATAGCAACAAGGGAACGTTTTGCTCTTGACTGTGATCAAAATGTGTGAGGATTCAGACAGCTGCATAGAACATGGGTAGAATGTACTCTATCAAAAGTATACCTCAATAAACCAGTTGTTTCTTTTCTTAAGTAAATCAAGGAAATGAAGGGGTGGTCACTCAGAGAAAGGAAAAGCAGTTAGTGATTAGAACCGCAGGAACAACTAAGTTGTTAAACAGCTCATATTTGAGTAGAGAAAGAATGGCGATAAGGAGGCATACTGTTGTTAAGTGCCCTGGAGTCGGTACCAACTCAGAGACCCTGTACAGGTTTTCTAAGGAGTAGCTGGTGGGTTTGAACCACCAACCTTGCCAACAGAGCCCAGTGCTTGTCCTGTTGTTGTTGCTGAGTGCCGTTGAGTTGGTTCCCACCCATAGCAATCCTGTATAGGGTTTCCAAGGAGCAGCTGGTGAGATTGAACTGCCAATCTTGCGGTTCAAACTGACTTTGCAGTCCAGTGCATTAACCCACAGCACCACACCAGGACTCCAGTGCTTATCCTAGGGGAGAGAAAACAGGAGGCCGTGAGGTCACAGCTGCCAAGGAAAGGAGGCATGGTCAGCAGACAAGACTGCAGAGGCAAGTAGTTGAGAGTCCTGGGGAAGTGGCTAGTGAGTGAGTGTATTTCAAGTGGTTTCAGGTGAGACGCGCCATCATTCAAGTCTTTGTTCTCTTGTGGGTAATGAGTTTCTCTCTAGCTGCTTCCAAAGTTTGGTCTTTGTCTTTAATTTCCACAAGTTTCATTATGATGTGTCTTGATTTTTATTTATTTGGGTTTATCCCAATTGGGTTGTGCTCAGTTTGATGTTTTTCAACAAGTTTGGAGATTTTCAGACATTATCTCTTTAAATCTTTCTTTTTTAAAACTCCACAGTTTCTCTTTTTTCTCTTTCTGGGACTTCAGTAACATGACTATTAGATCTTTTGTTGTTACACAGGCCCCTGAGGATCTGTTAAAAAAATTTTAAGTCTAATTTTTTTCTCTCTAGGAAGGAATTCTATTGATCTATTTTTAAGTTCGCTGGTTCCATCTTTGATCATCTCCAATGTGTAGCTGAGTCCATTGAGTGAGCTTTTCTAAATTTTGGTTACTTTTCAGTTTCATAATTACCACTAGGTTCTTTTTTATGTCTTCTATTTCTTTACTGAGATTTTCTGTCTTGGTGTGTATGCTTTGTATTTTCATTTGTTTCAAGAGTGTTCAGATGGTTCAGCGAAACAGTTTTTTCTAATTGTGATGAAAATATGTATAACAAAACACTTGCCAATTTATCCATTTTTCCATAGAATTCAGTGACATTGTGTCCATCACACTGGGAAACCATTTCCACTGGCATTTTGCCAGTTCTTCCTCCAGCATTAAAGAGACTCAGCACTTCCCAGTGACCCTCCCTCCGGCTCATCCCTGGTGGTGTCTTCAAGTCAGTTGGTTCCACCTAACAGCAACTCTGTATGGGGTTTCCAAGGAACAGCTGGTGGGTCGCAACTGTCAGCCTTGAGGTTAGCAGTGAAGTGCTTATCCTACAGTGCCACATCAGGAACCCCTGGTGTAGTTAAATGCCATCGAGTTGGTTCTGACTCATAGTAACTCTGTATAGGGTTTCCACAGAGCAGCTAGCTGATAGGTTTGAAATACCGACCTTCTGGCTAGCAGTTCAGTGCTTACCCTACAATGCTATACCAGGATTCCTAATAAACTCTGGTCTCAATATATTGCTTATTTCATATAAAACCGATCATAACGCTTTTTGTCCTTCTGTGACTGACTGATTTTCAATGAAGCATTCTGTGCTGGAATCTTGTTTTCATTCAGATGGTGATTTTTCCTGGTTCTTGGTTTGAGCAATTCAATTGTAACCTGGACATTTTGGTATGCTGCTGCTGTTGTTGTTGTTAAGCGCAGTTGAGTCGGTTCTGACCGATAGTGACCCATATATAGGTATAGGGTTTCCAAGGAACAACTGGTAAGCTTGAACTGCCGACCTTGCAGTTCAAATGGTTTTGCAGTCTGGCACATTAATCCACAACACCACTCCAGGAGTCTTTGATCATTATTTTTAGCACACAGTCACCCTGTTTAGGTTAGTGTTTTGTCTGTGGCCTGCTTTTATGGACTGTGGTTCCAATGACAAGTTTGTTTCCAGAGTCTTTATAGTGCTGTTCTGATCTGCATTTTTATGAACTACTGAAGGCCATTCTGAGAACCTAGTGTGGCACCGTAGGATAAACAAGGTCAGTTTGAACCGCAAAGTTGGCAGCTCAAACTCACTAGCCAATCCTCGAAAACCCTACATAGGGTCTCTATGAGTTGGAACCGACTCGACAATACTTAACAGTGGTATGATGCTGTAGGATAAGCACTGGACTGTGAACTACACGGTCAGTTGTTCAAACCCACCAGCTGCTCCTTGGAAACCCTGTGCAGGGCTGCTGTAGTTCAGACCTGACTCACGGGCACTTAAACACAACAATTTATATCAGCTTCATGTGTGGGTCAGTCAGAGGTCTGTGGGGATTACCTGGGCAGGTTGAATGAATTCTCTTTTCTTCAAGCTCCTCCTTCCACTCTAAGTGGGAAGTGCTGCCTGCTACTGTTGAGAAACCCAGCCTCCTGACCCAGTCTCCACTGGTATCATACTGGTTGAGGGCAGGAAATGGACCTCCAGCTACAGCTGAGTGGGGCTGGGGAGGCGTAGAGCTCCAAGAACCTCACTTGTTTTCTACTGATATTGCAGAAGCAGCAGACATCCATGGTGTTTGCAGGGGGCCAGGGGACATTGTCAAAAAGGTGTTTGTTCTACTACACTGCCCCTTCCGCAGTGCTCGGACTAGAAATGCAGGCTTGCTTTGGAGCTTTTAATTTCTGTCTGTGCCTGTTGGCAGCTCCAGTTTGCAGACTTCACCAGTTTCTAGTCAGGGAGAGATGAGAGATAAAACGGAAACCCAGTGAACTCACCTGTGTGAAGTTTCTCCAGTTCTGATTAGTCTGTTGGCCTTCTGACCCTGCCATCGTCCTCTTCATCATCAACTGTGCTGTGTCCCTGCGTGGTCTGTCATGGCACTGAACTGCAAGGAACGGGGAGAAATGAGTTTATAGTCTCCACAAAGAAAAGTCCTTTCCTTTTACATGGGGGGAAAAATAATAATGTGTTATGAAGGTCAAAGTTTTAATTGAATGTTAGAGACTAAAGTTCTAAATAGAATAATCAATGGAGGATTCCTGAAGGGGGACTGGCCCTAAGAGCAGAAGTAAGGTGGCTGGCCGTCGACAGGAAGGGTCCAGATTTTATCCGTTGAGTATGAATCACTAGCGACCCTGTATAGGGTTTCCAAGGAGCTTGAACCACCGACCTTGTAGTTCAAATGGCTTTGCAGTCTGGCGCATTAACTCCCAGCACTACACCAGGACTCCAATTATAAAAGCATAGGAGGCAGGTAATAGAATTGTCTCCAGGTAGACTTAGTGTCAGGAAAAGGGTATGAAACACTTGAAAATGCTATAAGAAGATCGGAGTGTAGTGGGTAGTGTAGTGGGTTATGAATTGGGCTGCAAACCACAAGGTGAGTAGTTTGAATCTACCAACCTCTGAACGGGAGAAAGATTTATAGTCTTGTGAAAGCCTACACAGGGGTCGCTGTGGAGTCAGAACCAACGCCACGGCATACAACCACCAACAACCATAAGAAGTGTGGTTTCTTTCAACAAGTTGGTCTAGAATGAATGAAGAAATAGTTGAAATTAACAGTACGAGAGGACCGACTGGGGGGAAGCAGAGGTGTAGGTGAAACGCCAGAAGAAAGAACAAATCTGTTTTGTACAGCTAGCTCCTTAGTCATGAAGAGGGAAAGACCTCATCTCATGTACTTTGGACATATTATGAGGAAGGACCAAGTCTGTGGAGAAGGGCATCGTGCTTGGTAAAGTGGAGGATCAGTGGAAAAAGAGGAAGCCCTCCAATCAGATGGCCTGACACAGGCACTGTAACAGCCCACTCAAACATAGCAATGATTTCCGGGGTGGCACAGACATGAGCCTGCTGTGGCGCTATGGGCTAATGCGACAGACTGCAAAGGTGTTTGAACTGCAAGGTCAGTGGTTCAAGCTCAACCCTATACAGGGTCGCTATGGGTCTGAATCTACTCAACGTCACTTAACAACAACAACACAGCACAGGCACAAGTAGTGTTTCATTTTGGTGTATACGGGGTCACTATGAGTGGTGTTAGAAATTAATCCCGATGTCGCACAAAAAGACACTCGGTAAGACTAAATTACCTCGGCAAATCAAAATTCACTTCTGCAGAAGGGTGCATGCTCATAGTCGTACGGAAACAGGCTAGTGAGCACACTGAGCAGTCCACTCAGGTTTTATCCCTGACACAAGTCTTAAGGCTGTGTCTCACACCATTGGTTAGGGCTTTGATCGCATGAACTTTTCCTTTACCCGATTTGCTGATTTGAATTTCTAAAGCGTGCATTCTTCTTGCCCATTTCAGGAAATAGTAAAAAGTAGAAAAGAGGTCATATAGTCCCTACTCCAGGAAGTAATAAAAGGAAAAGAAAGGCCATAAAGTCTCTACTTAACTTTGGGAAGTAAAAGGTAAAACAGAAAGCTCACTGAATTCAATAAACAGGATTTTAATAATTTTTGAAGCAAAGCTACTCATTCTCACAATTCCCCTCCCCCCCCCTTTTTTTTTGTTAGCTTCATTCTTTTCTTCAAACTCTGCAAGGAGACGTTGACTTTGGTGTTTGTATGTTTCTAAGTGAAAAAGGTTACTTTGGTATGGAGGTGGGAGTTGCTTGTATAAGGCTGTTTCTATAAGTTTTAGAACGAATCCTCTTATGCAGGATATAATACAACATCCCATTACTGTAAACATGCCAAAAACGATCATTAGAGAGGTGAAGACTGAAGTCATAAGCCCCTTCCATTTTCTGAACCATTGTTCCATGAGACTAGAAAAGGGGTCATCTATGCCTGAATTTTCAGCAAGTTCATTAGCTAAGGTGGTCAGCCCTTGTACTGCTTTGGTAATGGTACCATCAGGAGCTGTGTTATTGGGAATGAAAGTACAACATTGGCCTCTGATCATAACACATACTCCTCCTTTTTCTGCTAATATCGTATTTAGGGCTACCCTGTTTTCCAAGACCATTTTGCTAGTAGGTCCTAATTGCTCTGCTAGTCCTTTTTTAGAGACCTTGGTATAATTTATGAATCTGTGTTGATTATAATACATGTAATTAATCCAGTCCACATTTTTGTTAATGGTTGACCACCAGAATAATACAGATTCCAACCCTGCAGCTATTTGGTTTCTTGCTTTGAATTCATTTAGTACTCCTCAGGGAACTCTGGTACTGTCTATGTAAACATGGCGATCAAAAGAGCCATGGGGAGTAGCTACACTTCTCTTGGTCCTAGGCCTGTTTCCTGCAGCTGACAGTTGATGGAATGCCAGGGTGAAAGGGATGGCCAATTGCACCAAAGCCCAGGTGCCATTTCAATTTGCAGGTAAAGCCCGGAATAATTGTTTCCCACAGTCCCACCAGACAACTGCTCGTGGAGTGTTAGGGCTGACTGATTTTGAAGCTCTTTAAAGAGTTTGTGTTTGCTGCATCCCGTTAGGTTTCTGATGAACATCCCGTGTCTGGAGAGACAGGAAGTGAAATTAACATTTGAGGCTAGGGTCTGACCTGTAAGACCCTTGACATTAGGGAACAGTTGTGACAACTGCCCCAGGCTACAGGGTCCTGGAAGAGAGCGACCATATAGTACGTGCTCTGAGGGTCTGAGGACCAGCTGAGTGGGAAGGGGACCACTTGGGCTTCCCGTCTTCCTGTTGCACAGGTGTAACAATCGCTCTTATTTAGAGTGTGAACAGAATATTTAGTCCATTCCAACCAAGCATTCGCATCCTCATATTCTGTTTTATAGCTATAGTTTGTCTTAGGTCTTTAACTTTGGTAATCACTTTGCAACGGTCATTTCCTGAACTTAGATCTGAATCATATTTTTAGGATTCTGTGTTTTCTTTTTTTTTTTTAGTAGGGGTTGGGCTTGAGTTTTGTCTAATTTGAGAGAGAAGACTCCCATAGGATCCTTTCCTGTACCATTGACTCCCAGTTCATAGTTTCCTATTATTGAAGGGTCTCTGGTCATGGTTATGGGATTATTTATAATTAAGAATAATTGATTGCATTGTAAGGGTTTGCAGTAAGGTGGAAGGGGTGGTGAACCCTCGTATGAGCTAGAAGTCATCACCGATATTGGGTGGTCCACCAAACATTGTTCCAGTCATTACAGGGACCCCTCAAGGCACCATATTTATGTTTTTTTCCCTCACTGTTCTAAAGGGGCAAAGATATTTAGCGACATTGGACAATTGTCTCTGAGACTCCTCTTGTCCGCATCGGATAACAGAACAGGGAGAGATGCCATAGTTGCATCTGCTATTAACTTGACTATAACTGATCATGGGCAAAAGCCCTTTGCATCTTTCTCATGATAATGATACGTTTTAGCCATAGTAGCTTCCAAATCCAGCCCATCTTGTCAGGGACAGGTTAGAAGCCCTGGGTCCTAGGTCTCTCTTATTCAGGCTTTATATCCATTTTTATACCCTGAGTTCTCTCCTACTAAACCAGGATCAAGGAAGTGAGTAGGACAGTTCTAGTCCAACAAGAATAGTAATACTGAGATTAGCCTCGAGACAAAGATAAGGATATCAAGACCTGAAACCCTAATTGGAACAGCTGGTCACAGGCAGATGAAGCGTGAGGATAACGCCTAGAGCTGACAACTGCAGAAGGAACTCCATTTCCAGTAACTCTGCATCCCTTTACTAAAAGTTGATGAATATCCAACATATCACTCCTCTGCAGCCTGGACAGCTATCTCAACGGTCAATCGTACCTGGGAAGGACCCTCACAGTCTGACTGGAGTCTGTTCTCTTTCTAGGTCTTGATCAGAGAGAGCTAAGACTCCCGGTCGGAAGTGACAAATGGTGAATTTGAAGGGATAGGTTTGGACCAAGATTTCTTTTAACATCTACAGCACAGTATACTTTTCCTCCTCTTAGAAAGTCGAAATGCATACATACAGGGTGGCCCAAATTTAAACAAACGAACAAAATGTTTTCGATTCAGAAAGAGTGTTGGTACACCAAATATCTTTTAAAACAGTATTATGTTCTCAGAGGATCTGAAACACTAATGCAAAAATAAAACACACAGAAATAAAGTCTTGAGCAATGTACAATTAAAAAAAACTGCTATTACACCAACCAAACAATCCTTAACCACCTTTTAAATGGATTAATTTATACCATTTTACTGCAGAAAGAATATCAAAGATATTAACACAGAACAAAACATCTTCTCAGTGCTCAATTCACCTTGCACGTGCAGCTTCCCTTAACATACACCTGCTTTTCCAGTTTTCTAACTCAGAATTTTGCACTGTAACCTCAAATAGCCTATGCCTACATTTATATATATATTTTAAAACTATTTATTTATTTATTTTGACATTTATCTTAAGAATTATATTTGAAAAACCACCATGTTGGTTGCAGACCATTTCTCCCTTCTATGGGGATAAGGTGTTGTCTTCTATGGACCACCTCCCCCGTTGTTTTGTTTTTAGTTCCACCCACAAGGGTGGAATTTCCAGTTCTTGATTAATACGTAATCACCAGGGTGATGAAGATGCACCAGGAACTCTAGGGGCGGGGCGGTGTCTGCACCAGAAGAAGCTTTTTCCTAAGAGAAAGTAGAGTGGAGGAAAAGCCAAGTATACAGTTTTTAAGAAATTGATCCTTTGTCTCAAAAGTGGGAAGGGCAGTAGTAGGGCTTAGGTAGGGTAAACCAGAAAGCATCTCACATGGGGATAGGTCAATGTCTTTTTGAGAGACCATCTGGATTCTTAAAAGGGCTATAGGAAGACATTTAGTCTAAGGTATCCTTCCCCTTCCACCCCCAAGATTAGGAGTTTCTTGGGTGTGTAGAGGAGACCAGAGGGCTGACTGCAAAGGGAAGATTTGGAGACACCCAAGTCGACTAAAAAGGCCACAATTTCCTTATGTGGCCCCACTTTTAAATTTACTAGGGGCTCCAAGTGGGACCCATTAATATAAAAGAGTCTCCGACCCTCCTTATTCCTCATCAATGGTATAAGGAGGATTATTCTCCTCAGCCAACTGGGCATTCTTTCTTAAAATACCATACTTTTCCACATTTAAAGTACTTGTTTTCTCCTCTGGTTGTTTTTGGGTTCCCCTCCCCTCCTGTTTTGTCCTGACTGTGGGGGTCAGGATCCCGAGGGGCACTGGTTAATTATCTTCCCCTGAGTTGCCTGCCTGAAGGTGGTGGTGGTGTGCCGCAGAGTGGATTCTGACTCATAGTGACTCTGTACAGGGTTTTCAAGGCTATATATCATTACAGGACTCAAAAGCCTCATCTTTCTCCCATGGAACTGCTGGTAGTTTCAAACTGGTGACCTTGAGGTTAGTAGCCCAATTTGTGACCACTACTTTACCAGAGCTCCTTGCCCTAAGGGAGACAACGCAGTTTTGGCCTTCTGTTTCTGTTTCTCTTCATCCCACCTTACATATACCTTTTTCAGCTTCCTTTAACATAGACCTGCTTTTCCAGTTTTCTATCTTTTGTAACTTTACAGATTATCAGCTCAACTATTGGTGACAAAAAGGAGCTCTGGTAGCGTAGTGGTTACGAATCAGGCTGTGAACCTTAAGGTCAGCGTTCGAAACTACCAGCCACTCCGCGGGAGAAAGATGAGGCTTTCTACTCCCGTAAAGATTTACACCCTCGGAAACCCTGTACAGGGTCGCTATGGGTCGGAACCGACTCGATGGCACTTAACAACAACAACAATTGGTGACAAAATGATGCTTTTAACACTCTCTTGCCCAAAGGATCTTCTGGGTCTGACCTGACGAATTTTCTCACATGCCTTTTTTTTCAGTCCCCTGAACCAGTTAGGGGTTCACTGATGAACCCAATTTCTCCTTCGTTTAAGGGGACTTTTATCAAATGGAAAAAAAAAAAAAAAAGTGTCTAGTTGACTCTTGCGGGGGAGGGGGAAAGGGAAGGTTTTGTATATCTTTTTGGCACTGTGTGATTTCTTATCTAAGTCTCTGCAGGGAGGGGTATCACACCAGTGTGGGAAAATTGGGCTCTGTAGGCAGAGCATGCTCAGGGGAGGTGGGCTCAGCATTGTGAGTTTGAGGTGTAGGAGGAACAGCAGGATTGTAAGGTAGGGGTATAGAGAAAAGAGGGTCCAAGTGAAAGCAAGTTTTTCTTTCTCTGCCTTGTTATCCCTTGTCTTAAGTGCAAATAGGACAACAGGACCCTGTCTCCAGCATAAGGCATAATCCATTTCTTCCTGTTACTGACCTATTCAATTAAAAGTTGATAGACCCAGTCCTCGTCTGAGTCAAATTTAGGCCAAAAGACATTTAGTTTAAGAATTAGTTCTTGTGTCCAAATGAAACAGCAATATCTTATCATTTGTTCTTTTTCCCTTTAGTTTGTGCACTATTATTCCAATACTTTAGCATCAATCCTAATAGACTATCAGGGGTAATGTTGTCATTGGTTTCATTTTCTCTAGAGATTCTTTTACTGGTGTTGTTTCCCATCCTGGCTACCTTACAAAGAGCCTCAATCCCCGTCTATACTTGGAGGTTTCTTGCTCTTTTATGTTCGCTTTATCTGTCTCCGGCCGCTTCCCTTGTGGGAACGTTGGACACCTCTTAGCACTGGCATGTTGGAATAAACCCCCAACTCGGATCAAGTTTTCAACATGATATTGCGCTAAACCGTATGAGGTTGCCACAGAACCGAGGATCAGGGCTACACACTCGCTTCGTGTCCAGGGCATGTCTCATTCATAGACACACAACCTCTGGGATATCCCACCCACCAAAGAAAGTACTGTCCACACCATGGTTCTTCCTTACCTTTGGTCCACACATGGAGTTCTTTGCAGTTTGAGAAAACTAAGACTATTGACATGGGGTGACTCCAGAGGATAAGCACTGAACTGCAAACCTAAGTTCTGTAGTTCGAGCCCACCAGCCACTCCATGGAAAAAAAAGGAGACTTTCTGCTGTCTCAAAGATTTGCAGGTTCAGAAACCCTATACAGAGTCTCTATGAGTCAGAGCTGACTTGATGGCCCTTAACAACAACAACCTTGAGAAGGGGAGATTTTTTCTGGGTTATCCAGGTGAGCCCAATGTAATCACAGGGTTTTGTTTTTTTTTAAAGAGAGAAGTGTTATTGTGGTTGTCTTTAAAGTGTTATTGTGGTTGTCTTCCAGCTTAGAGGGTCATGAATAGAAGTTGGAGTGCTGCACTTTGAGGATAGAAGGAACAGGAGCCAAGGAATGCTGGCAGCTTCTAAAAGCTGGAAAGTAAAAAGATGGAGCCCTGTGTCTCTGAAGGATAAACACTGGACTGCTAACTAAAATGTCAGTGGTTCTAACCCACCAGCTACTCCCACAAATATTTACAAGCCCCAGAAACCCTATATAGAGTCACTATGAGTCAGAACTGACTAGAAGGCATGTAACAACAACAGTCTCTTCAGACAAATACCAGCCCTATACCAACACCTTTGGAGTCCTGGTGTGGCACTGTGCATTAATGTGCAAGACTGCAGGGTCGGTTTGAGCTGCAAGGTCAACAGTTCAAACTCACCAGTAACTTCTTGGAAACCCTATACAGGGTCGCTATGAGTCAGAACCGACAAGATGGTACTTAACAATAACAACCAACACCTTCACTTTAGCTTGGTGAACCTGAGTTCAGATTTCTGGCCCCCAGAACTGTAAGATAATGAGTTCGTGTTGCTTTAACTCACTAAGCCTGTGGTAATTTGTTACAGCAGCAATAGGAAGCTATATCCCAACTAATAAATGGATACAGCGGAGGAGGGAGGGTGAGAGAAAGCTTAAAAGATGAAAAACTCTTCCTCTGAGAGCACACTGTTGGGTCCAGGTCTCTAGAGCTGAGATTCTCCTGGTGATGAGCTTCAGGCTGTGAACACGGAGTTCAGACGAAGGTTATTTCACTGAATTTACTTGTCCTTTTCACTATTTAACCAAAAAACAATTACAAAACAATCTGTACACCACCATACATGAAATTCACCACTTTGAAGTCTATAGTTCAGTGACTTTTCGTATATGTTGTTGTTAAGTGCTGTCGAATTGATTGATTCTGATTCATAATAGTAGTGGCTGGTGAGTTTGGACTGCCGACGCTTCAGTTCAAACTGACTTTAACGTTGAGTGCTTAGGTGATGGAAAAACGGAATGAAAAGATAATGGAATTTTCCCACCAATTTTGAATTAACTCTCTAGTTTTAACTGACCAAGTTTCCTTGTGTCTTCCTAGATTACATTGTTTAAAAGGTGTTGAACTTGTTTCTGCCCCAGCTCCTGGTGACTGAGAGGCACAGAGAGTGTTATCAGAAGAATCTATTCTTGACTTTGAAGAGTTCTTTTACATATATAATATACTCGTCAACTGGAGACCAATTTATGACTGGGGTGGGGCTCCTGTGGATTTTTCTGGGGATGACAGACTACGTCGAGGGCAGTCACAAGGGACTATGGGGAGCCTGGTCTTTAGTTCCATCATTCACCAGATGCACTGCCCTTTTGTGACAACTCTTTGGAGGAAGAATCCCCAGCCTCACCTCAGCAAGATGTCTCTTGTACCCTACCAATTTGGTGCCTGAACTTCAATTTGTTGTTGTTATTAAGTGCCATTGAGTCAATACTGACTCATAGTGACCCTATGCACACCAGAACAAAACACTGCCCGATCCTGGGCTAATCTCACAATTGTTGCCACGCTTGAGCCCGATGATGCTGCCACCTTGGCAATCCATCTTGCTGGGGGTCTTCCTCTTTTTAGCTGACCCTCAACCTTACCAAACATGATATCCTTCTCCAGCGAATGGTCCCTCCTGACAATATGTCCAAAGTATGAGAGACGAAGTTTGTCCATCCTGGCCTCGAGGAGAAGGACTGACACAGTGGATACAATGGGTTAGGACTTGGCAAGGATTGTGAGGGTGGCGCAGGACTGGGCAGTGTTTGGTCACTGTGAGTTTGGTCACTGTGAGTTGGAACTGACCAGAGGGTACCTAACAACAACAATAACAACCTCCCCACCCCGGACCCAAATCAAAGGTGATAATGAAAGGAAGTGTCTCATAATCATTTTTGCATATTTGGGAACAGAGAAAATGACTGTTGATGGCGGTAATCAAAATGGTTGTCCATAAATCCAAAGCCTTCGTAGCATTTATAGAAGTCTGTGTTATGAACTCATTACTAAGCGACCTTTATGTTGTCAAAGGGAATCAAGTTAAGAGAGATTACGTTTCATCTTTGAATATATGGTTGTTCAACTACAATGCCATTATCCCGATTTCCAGATGAATTTAATTGAACCCTAATGAAGAAAATTAGTTGTTTTATGCAATTAGAATCCCATTTTAATGGATTAGCAAATGAATAAGATGGTAAATGTGCTCGACTTGATTTTTTTCAAAACCTACTTCCTGAACTTCTCTGCCCCTGGATATATTTCTCCTCACTGAATAAGAGACTAATACTTTTAGAATTTAAGATGAATTTTACTTGTCAATCCAGCCCCACCCCTCCCCTGTCCCAGTCTTTAGAAGATGCTTGGCACCTCCAAGGAAGTGGGAGGCAAAAGACACTGGCCGTGGGGACCAGTTTCAGAGAACCAAGGTAAAATGCTCTTCTGTCCAGTGAGATGGAATGTCTCTTGCCTGTCTGAACTTCCTGGGCCTCCTGCAGAGAGTGTGGGTAATAAGCAGCTCTGTTGGATAAGCACAGGACTGTGAACCACAAGGTCAGTGGTTCGAGCCCACTAGCTGCTCCACTAGAGACCGATGAGGCTTTCTGTTCCTGCAAAGATTTATAGCCTTGGAAACCCTATTCAGGGTTGCTGTGACTTGGAACTGCTGTGTCTGCAATTACGCTCAGCTGCAAATGGAAAGGTAGGCGGTTGAAACCCATCAGCTGTTCCTTGGGAGGAAGATGTGGCCATCTGCTTCTGTAAAGATTACAGCCTTAGAAACCCTATGGGGCAGTTTTCCTTTGAGTGGCGCTGTGGGTTAATGCGCCAGACTGCAAAGCCGTTTGAACTGCAAGGTCAGCGGTTCAGGCTTACCAGCTGCTCCTTGGAAACCCTATACAGGGTTGCTATGGGTTGGACCTGACTCAATGGCACTTCACAAAAACAATGATAGGGTCATGAAAGAAAAGGAGTCCTGCAGTCATGCGGATCTGGTCTCAGCTAACCTCCATCATACCCTAACCCATAATTTGGGGTGATATATGGCTATTTGGAGCCCAGGTGGCTCAGTGCTTACGTGCTCAGCTGTGGCAACTGGTTTCTGTGAAGATTTACAGCCTTGGAAACCACTGTGGGCAGTTCTATTCAGTTCTATGGGATCACTATGAGTCGGAACAAATTTGATGGCTGTAAATTTGGGTTTGGAGGTTGGTTTTATTGGCATTTGAAGCTCAGTTTCTTCATTATTATGGGACTAATAGTATTTACTTCTTAAGAGTAGTGGCCATGATTCAAAGAGAGGGTGTATATAAAATATTTGGTATATTGTCCAGTTTGAAAAGCAGGAGCTGATATTGTTTCCATTCGGATTATGTTACTTTTTATCTGTGTTCTTGGTGCTGTTGTAACAGAAATTTCATCAATGAGTGGCTTTAATAAACAGAAATTTATTTTGTCATAATTTAGGATATTAGAAGTTGAGAATATTCTCTAGGGAGAGAAGAAAGAAACCCCATCTTCACACACATGAACATTAAAGAAGTTTTTAAAGTTTGTAACAGGGTTAAGAACACACAAGAGAAGGTAGATCACCTGGGTGAGGGAAATCACACAAGCCATGATGAATTCCCAAAGTTCTATCTCTATAAGGTGACCCTTTATCGTTGTTG
>NW_006408574.1:12618949-12620939 GCF_000296735.1 Chrysochloris asiatica
GGGGGGGGAGCAGGAGATACTTGTCTTAATTGCTCTAGTCCCAGTGTCCCTCCTTTCCTGGTAGATATCCATGTCTTACCTATCTTTCTCCTACTCCTGTTTGCTGTTCTTTTTCTAACCTGTTACTCTCTGCATTTCAAAAGTGATTAGGTTTAAGGTATACCTTACACACAAAGGACTCATTAACATAACAAAAACCTTATTTCCAAATGAGATTACTTCCGCAGGTATTGGAGTTAAGATTCCAACACATAGTTTTGAGGGACACTGTTCATCTTCATCATCAACATTCTTGCAATTTCTTGGACTTTTGATATGCTGCAGGCCACATGGCTCAGGTAACTTAAGCTGCTGTTTCTGGTCAGCAGTAGGCCTCCGAGGTATTGCCCTAAGCCCTTATCTGGAGGGAAGGTGTGAGGTGAGAGGTTCTCCTGGGTCAGGAGGCTGTGGTTGGGAAACATTCTTCCCAGAGTAGAAGAGTAGCAACTGGCAAGGCCTGAATGGGGGAAGGGCCTGGTCATGTGACTCTCTTGCAGAGGGACACATCAAATTCTCATCTGTTCCCTCATCTGTGACGTGAGGCAATGAAGGAGGCTTTCCCTCTGGACTCTCCAGGTCTGAAGTGCTTATGAAGCTATGACTATTGCACACTCCCCCAGCCTAATGAACCACGTTCCAATGAGCTAGTCCTTGCCAAGAAAACCTTCTGGCTTGCAACAGAATTTACTGATGCTTCCGGCTGTGGTGTCCCTATTGTCTTGTTGTCTCAGCCCTCTGGAATGTGGCTTCCAGAGTCACAGCAGAGGTAAGAACCAGGACCACTGAGATTTGGCACAGCCTTCCTCATGTAGCTTCCCTGCTCGGATCAACACTGATTGAGGTGAGACAAAGGAAAATCAAAGGCAAGAATTATTCAATTCCCCCTAAGTCACATCAGCCTGAAGGTTCAAATGGGTTCCCAATGAAAATAACAAAGGAATATTACTTTGGTTTTGACTACAGGATGCTATGGAATATGTCCAGTCTCTTGTCAAATGCTCCCCAATTATTTCTGAACATTGCCAATGGGGCATCTCAAATGTGCCCATAAACATGACCTCTTGGCTTTCTACATGGTGACTGACATTTTTGTTCGTTTGCTTCTTTGCTAATGCAACTTCTGGAACATCTACTCCCTTGACTGTCCTTGCCTTCTAGCTAAGGGACAGGGCCTGTCTCCTGTGCCTGGGTGGTAAAGTTGAAACAACGCCACGTTGTGCCCAGAAACCAAAGTGGATGCTGCCATTGTTGTAATGCTTACAAGGCAATAATGATTGCTTCCATTTATATACCCCAAAAGTAGAGCTACATTCCCTGGGCTTCCTTGCTGACTGATTTACATCTGGGCTTAACCAATGGCATTGCTGGCAGGTGATCTGCAGGAAGACACTGAGGTTGTAATGTTTATTCCCCATATGCCCTCCCTTCTGGGTCTCAGTGGGCAGAGTCTTTATTCTTCTGAAGAGAGTTGCATGAGGTGAGCTCTCCCATGCTACAGCTCTGAGCAAGTTTAGGTAACAGCAGCCCCCTCCCTTTCCTTTATAGCCTTCTGTTCAGATCTAGAAATCAAGCAGTCTTGACACCAACAGGTCAAAAAGTTCTGTGAGATTTCATCAAGAAGGCGAGGACAATGGAACTCACTGTTTGAAGTATTGAGAGGAGAGATACCCGACTGAAAGGAAGACTTGGAGTGATAACATAAAAAGCAAGCAAATGAAAAAACAGATAATGCAACTATTAAATTTAAGAACAGCAAAACATTTACTGGAAAAGATACCCATAGTTCAGCTTCAGCACTTATATGTTGTTGTTAGGAGCCATCAAGTCAGTACCAACTCATAGTGACCCTATGTATAACAGAATGAAACACTGCCCTGTCCTGGGCCAACCTCACAATTGTTGCCACACTTGAGCCCATTGATGCTGCCATATTACCATTCCATCTAGCTGG
>NW_006408574.1:12622454-12624602 GCF_000296735.1 Chrysochloris asiatica
AGTGTGCGGAGGAAGGTAGAATCTCCACTGAGTAGTATCCAATTGGAGAGACTGTGAGGGTTGGAAATGTAAAGGTAGACATTTTGTAGCAAAAGGAGGGGAGTTGTTGACTTTGCAGTCCAGAAGCAGAGGGTTCTGGGACCATCAAGGGAGAAGAGCAGAGTGCAGGACCCTACCCAGAAAAACAGTGAATGCCAGAGATAGAGGCAGAGATAATGACATGGAGAGATGGAGCAATTGGGAACTCTAGACCCAGAGAGGGAGAGGAGCTTTGTGCTGATGACCAGGGACAGGCTTGTGGGGTTTATCATTTGGTTATTTGATGATACATGGAGGGAATTATAACCAAGGCAATGTAATGATGTATGATAGGATGAATGTAAAGCTAATGTTCTCCCATGGAAACTATCACATAATTCACAATTAAACATTAAAACAAAACAAAACAAAATAAAAGTAAGGCCAGGGGTAGATTGTGGAACAGACCATCAATTTCTCATATGCAAATTCAAACTGAAGCTGAAGAAAATGAAAACAAGTCTACGAGAGCCAAAATATGATCTTGTTTAGAGATCATCTGAACAACAGATTTGATATATTAAACACTAAAGACCGAAGACCAGAAAAGTTGTGGGATGACATCAAGAACATTATACAGAAAGAAAGGAAAAAGTCATTAAGAAGACAAGAAAGAAGGAAAAAATCAAAATAGATGTCAGAAGAGACACTGAAACTTGCTTTCCAGCATAGAGATGCTAAAGCAAATGGAAGAAATGAGGAGGTACAAGAGCTGAACAGAAAATTTCAAAGAGCAGCTCAAGAAGACAATGTCAAATATTACAACCAAATGTGCAAAGATTTGGAGTCAGCACTTACATAGTCATCATAAATAACTGAATTTTGGTCTATCCCAAATTACCTTATGACTTCCTTAGGGAGACAGGAAGTTTGTTGCTAAGAGCTGGTGATTCTGTTGGTGGCGAATGAGAATTGTATTCTTTTCTTTCCCAGTGGGAAGTCAGTAAGGAATTCCTAGAATGAAAAACCAGAAGAATAGTGCCATAAGCACGTTATTTTAAATAATGCCAAATGAAATAACTAAATGATTGCCTATGGGAAAGGGGATATAACTTGTAAACATTTTTGTTCCCCCCTCCCCATTTATAAAAAGACATGTAGAACTATTATTTCCTGTGTGGCATTGTGGGATAAGGCACTGGGCCACAAGGTTTGTTTGAACAACAAGGTCAGTGGGTCAAACTCACCAGCCATTCATTGGAAACAGGGTCACTATGAGTCAGAACTGACTTGACGGCACTTAACAACAACATGCTTATTGTGGAGTCCTGATGTGGCACTGTAGGATAACCACAGGACTGCTAACTAGATATAGTTAGGAATCTAGATATAGTTAGGAGTCCTGGTGTGGCACTGTAGGATAAGCATTGTACTGCCAACTGAAAGGCTGGCAGATCAAACCCCATAGCCACTCCTCAGAAACTCTAAGAAGGGTCACTATGAGTTAGAACCAACTTGATTGCACTTTAACAACAACAACAACATCCTTACTATTATTTCCTTACTACTACATTTGATAATGGAGCCCTGGTGTGGTGCTGTGGGATAATGCGTCAGACTGCAAAGTTGTTTGAACTGCAAGTTCAGTGGTTCAAGCTCACCAGCTGCTCCTTGGAAACCCTATACAGTGTTGCTGTGAGTTGGAACTGATTCAACTGCACTTAAAACCATATTTGATTTAAAAAAAAAATAATAAAACCTATTTTTCTTTAAAAGGAGTTCTGGTAGCATAGTGGTTACGAATCAGGCTGTGAACCTCACGGTCAACAGTTTGAAACTACCAACTGTTCCGCGGGACAAAGATGAGGCTTTCTACTCCCGTAAAGATTTACAGCCTCGTAAACCCTGTACAGTGTTGCTATGAGTCAGAACCGACTCCACGACACATCACAACAACAACAACATTTTTCTTTAAAAAGGGAAAAGCAATGAACATTTCAATTCTTCCTTATTATTCTCACCTCAAATACTAGAACTCTATTACCTCTGCCACCGAACTACCTTCTAGAACCCAAGATGCAAAGGTCTAGGAACAGGGAGGTATAGAGTGTCGAGGTCCTATGTTGGGGT
>NW_006408574.1:12625132-12630167 GCF_000296735.1 Chrysochloris asiatica
TGTGAGCAAGATCTCAGGCATCGGGCTTCATTTATCTATACCTAAAATGCTACATTGTTCTTAATATTCCTATATACTTTCAGGAGGAAGGAGAGCATCTGGGTTAAACTGATTATATTCAGAGGTGGTTTAATGGGGCTGCCACTGATCAACCCAGGGTCTGCGTATGCTGTCCCCAGCAATAGAGGATAGGACTAGATTGCTACATTTGGTTTCATTGTGCATGGGGTCACCATGAGTTGACTTAATGGCACCTAACAAAACAAAAGACGTGCCAGTGACAGAGAAGAGCAGCGTCCACAGAAGCACAGCATCGGAAACAATCACAGGACACAGCAGGACAGGACAGGCTGAACTGTCCCAGGTATCAAGAGGTAGCTGTAGGAGAAGGAGAACTAGATTTGAATAGAAAGCCAAGGTCCTTTAGCTGGTCTTCCAATCTGCTGTCAAACTCTTGGCAGCTCAAAATCAAAATTGGAGCAAGGACTCTTATATAATTCTCTTGATCAGAAAGAATGATGGAAAGGTCCTCAGGGGACAGAGGAGAGTTTTCCTAAGCAGTAAATTCTTCAAGAAATGTCTCATGTGGAGCTTTTTATAGGAGACTGTTAGTGATATATCTGCCAAGACCCTCAATAATGTTCTACAGCAAGTGTAGGCACAAGTTTCCTATGACTTCCTTTGATCAAAATCCAAGGCAGATGACTTTACAGGGTTAATTTAAGTGGTCTGAATGTGTGGCATGATCAGAGAGGGGCCCAAGGATGTCTGGTATGAGGTTGACTGAGTATCAAAGGCAGAAGACTATGTCCCCAAATCCAAGGCTCATGGAAACCAATGTGAATGGCAAAATGCAGCAGATGTTGAAAGCAATTTTAAAGTTAGAAAAGGAAAAAAAGGGGTATCCTGTGCGTGTGAGGATCAGCAGATCGTCTCAGAGCTGACAGGAGAGGAACTGATCCAAGGTTCACACAGAAAGCACTGCCTCCCCAGGGACTCAGAAGGGACAAGGACATCTACAGGTGCCCTGGAACCATCCATTGAAAGCTCTGGCCTGATGTCTTGGGAAGGAGGACTGGGTGTTCAGAATCTGATGACAAAGCAGGACTAGCTTAATTGTACCCTGTGCCCCCTCTCAGTGTATTTTTATACCCAGAGCATTCTTACCTTGGCAGGAAAGTTATTATGTCTGTGATATGATTGCATTTCAAAGAGGGTCATGAGAAAAATAGAGACACTTCTGGGTTTATTGACTCTGAATGTACTGTGGAAGGTAAGAAGAGGGAAAATCTTATCTTGGTTTGGAGATTGGAGAGGTTTCCTGGAGGAGGTGACCTTGGGATTTAAGCTTCAGTGATTGGGAGGATGCTGACAGGTGTGCCACTAGTGACACTATCAGGCAAGGACTGAAACATAACAGGTGTGGCCAGAGTTCGGCTGCTTAAAGGACGTGGGGAGAAATGAAGATTGAACGTGGGGAGAGATGAAGATTGGAAGATGGGAGAGATGAAGGTTGGAGATGGGGAGAGATGAAGATTGGAAGATGGAAGAGATGAAGGTTGGAGTTGGGGAGAGATGAGGATTGGAGGTGGGGAGAGATGAAGGTTGGAAGAGAGGAGAGATAAAGGTTGGAGATGGGGAGAGATGAAGATGAGAAGATGGGAGACATGAAGATTGGAAGCCACAACAGAACAATGAGTATTGAATGCCAGGCATGCAGGGCCGCATCAGCTCTCATGGGCGGTGGGAGGGCTACAGGTCCTGAGGAAGGGTGGGGATGACAGTATATTTAGAAGTGTTAGGGATGTTGCTTCTCTCTGTGCATTCCTAATGTCTAGACCACCCAGAACCCAGTGTTTTTGTCCATTAACCAACCCCTCTTCTGGAGCTTTCATGAACTCTGGGTCAGTGCAGAGCAAATGCTCAAAAGTTTCCTTTTGGTCCCTGACTGCGGCTAACCCAGCATCTCTAGAGTAGGATGTTAGGAAGACCAGGTTGGAAAGGTCACCTCCCATGGAGTCAGGTTGGACCTCAATTGTTGGAGGTAGAGATACTCATGTCTCCTAAACTGCTTTCTCCATCCCCTCCCAAGTGCAGGAAACTCATTCAGAGACCCCTTGAAGTTCTACTCTTAAGAAGAGTGCCCAAAGGGTGGCTACTTGCATCCCAGTAGGTCTGTGGGAAGGACCTCCACTTTGCCCTTGGCTTTCAGACATTCAGTTAGTACAGTGCCCTGCAACTCTTGAGAATGCCAGCTCCTTAGGGCTGGGGCTTCTTTTGCTCTCAGTTGGCGCAGGCTGAGGCTGTTGGTATTGCCAAGAGTCTCTCAGCTGAGACGTTAGCCATGTCATGTTTCACTTTCAGTCCCTGGGTCAGAGCGGGGCTGGGAGGTAGTAGTGTGGACCCCTCATGATAATTCCTACTCACTGGAGGAAGCCTGGTCACAGGCTGGCCCTTACCGCCAGGGAGCAGGTGATGAGGCAGCCTCTGTCTCCCACCTCCTGTTATTGCGCCTGAGATTTCACTGCTACAGACTCTATGTTTTCTGTCTTTCAGATGCTCTGTGATTTCCATACCTTGAGTTAGACTCGACTCATAGCTATCCTATATGGGGTTTCTGAGCCTGTAAATCTATGCGGAAATAGAAAGCCTCATCTTTCTCCCATGGAGAAGCTAGGTGAGCTCCAGCTGTTGCCCTTGTGGTTCCCAGTCCAGTGCTTATCCTACAGAGCTATGGCACTCCCTCAGATTGCCCTATTAGAATATAAAGACTATATTGTAAGTACCTAGTCCCTGACTTCTCAGCTAGAAATATTTATGTGATAATTCTGGAGAACCTAGAATAGAGTTCTGGTGTGGTGTTATAGGATTAACACTGTACTAGTAACTGAAAAGTCAGTTGCTCAAACATACCAGCTGTTCCTCAGCCCTTAACAACAATAACAACAGAGCAATATTTGTAAGGGGCTTCCTCAATAAGGGGAAGAGGAACATTGATTTAAGAATTTTGAAACACTAAGAGAAGCTCTAAAAACTCCTTAATTGATGTTCCTCTTCCCCTCTTAGTGGTGCTAAGAGACACAAAGAGAAGATCTGGAGTCCTGGTGTGGTGCTGTAGGATAAGCACTGAACTGCAAGGTGGTGGTTTAAACCCAATACAGCATCACTATGAGTCAGAACCAACTTGACGGCACTTAACAACAACAACAACAAGAGAAGACCTAGATAACATATCAGTACCTTAAGGTCAGCGGTTCGAAACTACCAGCTGCTCCGTGGGAGAAAGATGAGGCTTTCTACTCCCGTAAAGATTTACACCCTCGGAAACCCTGTACAGGGTCGCTATGGGTCGGAACCGACTCGACGGCACTTAACAACAACAACAAAGGCCAGACTCTAGAGTTTAAGTAAAACAAAAGTGTTGTTGTTAGGTGCTGTTGAGTCGGTTCGGACTCATGTCATCCTATACACAACAGAATGAGACACTGCCCACTCCTATGCCATCCTCACGATCTTTGTTACGCTTGAGCCTTTTGTTCCTGCCATTGTGCCAGTTCATCTTGTTGGGGGTCTGCCTCTTTTTTGCTGACCTCCATTTTACTAAGGAGCTCTGGTAGCGTAGTGGTTACGAATCGGGCTGCAAACCTCAGGGACAGCAGTTCGAAACTACCAGCTGTTCCGTGGGAGAAAGATGAGGCGTTCTGCTCCCATAAAGATTTACAGCCTCGGAAACCCTGTACAGGGTCGCTATGGGTCGGAACCGACTCCACGGCAAACAACAACAACATTTTACTAAGCATGATGTCCTTCTCTAGAGACTGGTCCCTCCTGATAATACGTCTGAAGTCTGGCTATCCTAGCTTCTAAGGAGTGTTCTCACTGTATTTCTTCCAACACCAATTTATCTGTTCTTCTGACTGTCCGTGGTACTTTTAAAATTCTTCTGCCACACCGTAACTCAAATGCATCAGTTATTCTCTGGTTTTCCTTATTCGTTGTCAAACTTTCACATGCATATGCAGTGATTGAAATGTTTCCATATTCAATATTCTAAGGTTTTCGGTGTTTTTAAAGAGATCTTGTGCTGCAGATTTGATTAATACATCCTTTGATTTCTTGACTGCTGCTTCCATGAGTGTTGATGGTAGGTGGATTCAAGCACAATGATCATGTGCTATTTATTTATCATGATGCTATTTATAGCTCTGGTAGCGTAGTGGTTACGAATCGGGCTGCTAACCTCAAGGTGGGCAGTTCGAAACTACAAGCTGTTCTGTAGTAGAAAGATGAGGCTTTCTGTTCCCTTAAAGATTTACAGCCATGGTACTTAACAACAACAACATTTATTGGTCTGGTTATGTGGAGTTTTGTTTTCTTTACATTGAGGTGCAATCCATACTGAAAGGTGTGGTCTTTGATCTTTATCTGTAAGTATTTCAAGTCCTTCCAACAAGCAATGTTATACCATCTGCATAACACAAGTTGTCAATGAATCTTCCTCCAATCCTGATGCCACATTTTTCTTCATGGAATCCAGCTTCTTGGATTATTTTCTTAGTATACAGATTAAATAAGTATGATGAAAGAATATAGCTTAAGAGCTGAGTTCAACCACGTTCCATAGATTCCTGTCGACCTGAAGATGAGAGAGAGAAGAGGAGGGATTGACTGGTCTGAAGATGGATGAGGACATAGCCACAGAGAGCTGGAGCTGAGAGCAAAGCACCTAGCTGACATGAAGTGAGGGAAGATGCACAAGAATGCCCAGACTTGAAGATAGTATTATTTGATCTGGATTCAATGGCTTGATGATCAGAACTTGACTAGAGGAAGATAAAAGATAAAGGAAACAAGTATAAATTGCTACAATTTGATGAACTTGACCTATACAAAATACTCACTGAAAGGGAAGGAATCTTCACATCCAAAATCAATCCTATACTTCTGTATACGGAGGAGATTGTTGTTATGTGCCGTGGAGTCAGTTCCGACTCATAGCGACCCTGTACAGGGTTTCCGAGGCTGTAAATCTTTA
>NW_006408574.1:12630932-12655844 GCF_000296735.1 Chrysochloris asiatica
AACGATGAGTGTAAAATTGATGGTCTCGCATGTAAACTAATCACTCAATTCACAATAAAAACTTAAAACAACAACAACAACAAAAAGAATACAGCTCTAGACCACACATTTACTGATTTTAAACCACTCAGTGTCCCCTTGTTCTATTTTAACAGCTACAGGTTCCTCATGAGCACAATTAAGTCTCTGGAATAGCTATGCTTCTCAGTGTTATCCTTAGTTTGTTATATTTCACACAATCAAAAGCCTTTGCATACTCAGTAAACTACAAATAAACACATTTCTGGAATTTTCTGCCTTCAGCCAAGATCTATCTGACATCAACAATGATATCACTGGTTCCCTGTCCTCTTCAGAATCTGGCTGGAACCTCTGGCAGGTCGCTGTCAATGTACTGTTGCCAATGCTTTTGACTTATCTTCAGCAAAATTTTACCTGCATGTGATATTAATGATACTGTTAGATGATTTCCTCATTCTGTTGGGTCACCTGTCTTTGGATTGGGCACAAATATGGATCTTTTCCAATTGGTTGGCCATGTAGCTGTCTTTGAAATTTCTTGGCATAGACAAATGAGTATCTCCAGGGCTGCAACAATTTGTTGAAAGATTTCAATTTGTTTTCTGTCAGTTCCTGGAGCCTTGATTTTTTGCCAGTGGCTCTAGTGCACCTTGGACTTCTTCCTTCAGTATTATGGGTACTTGAACATCAACCATTTCAAGAGGTAGCCGATAAAAATCCTCTTTTGATGTTTCCTGCATCTTTCAATGTTTTTTCCAAAGAATCCTTCAGTATTGAAAGTGGTGGTTTTAATTTTTTTCTTCAATTCTTTCAATTTGAGAAATACACAGCATGTTTTTCTCTTAGTCTTTGCACAAATATTATAATACTTGACTTTGTCTTCTTGAGCTGCTCTTTGAAATTTCTTGTACATCTCTTGGACTTCCTCATTTCTTCCATTTGCTTTAGCATCTCTATACTGGAGAACAATCTCAGAGTCTCCTCTGACATCCATTTTTGTCTTTTCTTTCTTTCCTATCTTTTTAATGACCTTTTGCTTTCATCCTGTAAGATGTTCTTGATGTCATCTCACAACTCTCCTGGCCTTCAGTCGTTAGTTCTTAACTCATCAAATCTATTCCTGAGATAGTCTCTAAATTCAGGGCCTAAGAGAGGGCTTTTCATTGTCTATAACTGTGAAAAAATTGGAAATAATCTAAATATGCATTAAGAATAGACTAATTGAATTATGGAAGACGTATGCTCTAAAATATTATGAAACAATAATTTTGATCACTATTGCCCAATTATCATGTAGTGGCTGTGATGCTGGAACCTTGCCACTAGTGTTTCAAATCCCACCAGGGTCACCTATGGTGAACAGGTTTCAGGAACTTCCAGACTAAGACACACTAGGAAGAAAGGGTTGGTGTTCTAGTTCCAGAAATTAGCCAACAAATCTTATGGGTCACAACAGAATATTTTTCAATGGGGTGCTGGAAGATGAGTCCCCCAGGTTGGAAGTCCACACAAAAACCAGAATGGCCAAACAATGGGCTTGAGAAGCTGGATTCCATGAAGAAGAGTGTGGCATCAGGATTGCAGGAAGATTCATTGACAACTTGTATTATGCAGATGAGGAAGATGTGGACGTCTGCTTCAGTAAAGTTTTACAGCCTTGAAAATCTCACAGGGCCTGCCCTCTGGGGCTGCTATACTTTGGAATTGATCAACAGCAGAACGTTTGATTTTTTTGGTTCCCCCCTCTGCTGAAAAGTACCTTCTCTCAGATCCCTGTATACCTGGCTCCTTCAGTTTCTTTGGACCACTCTCAAATATTTTCTACTCAAAGAGGCTTTGTTGGACTTCTCTTCATAAGATAAGGTTGCTCTTTATGCTGCTTTGTGTCTCTTATCATTGCCCATTATGTGTGGTGTACGTTGTGCACTGCGGAACTCCAGTGAATGCCATTCACACAGCCTACATGTGGCTATTCCCCACTGGAATTGCGCAGTGCACAACCTGTGCAGCTATCTATGGCAGACCTGCTGACAGACATTACACAAGTTTATGTTTATTCACTTATTTGTTTATCTTTGGAATCTCCCACTAGAATGTTAAGCTCCTCAATGATATGAATATTGGGCAGTGGTGGTGGTGATGGTGGTGGTGTGCCGTGAAGTCAGTTCCTACTCATAGTGACCCTGTACAGGGTTTTCAAGGAGGAGCTGGTGGGTTTGAACCACCAACCTTGCAATTAGCACTCTATTGCTTATCATACAACATCACAGAAGGACTTCAAAAGATGTCTTTTGTTGTTGTATGCTGCCGACTTGGTTCAGACTCATAGTGGCCTTGTTTAGGATTTCTGAGGAGTGGCTGGAGAGTTTGAACTACAGTCCCTGGGGTTAGTAGTCCAGTGCTTGTCCCACAGTGCCACACCATGTTTCCATCATACCTTTAGCTTCAAAAGAAACAACACTACCCTAACAGACATATTTCTGGTTACTTAGTGTTGTCAGGATGAGATACACCACAGTGGGTAACTTTGAAGAACAGGACTTTATTTTCTCACAGTTTTTGAGGCTAGAAGGTCCAAAGCAAGGTGACAGCTCTAGGTAAGAATCCTTCATTGTTGGCCCTAGGAGTTGGTTGGCATTCCTTGATATTCCTTGGTATTTGTTTTCTTCCTACGTATGAGTCTCTTTTTACAAGAAACTTAAAAGAGAGCCCTGGTGTGGTGCTGTGGGTTAATGCACTATACTGCAAAGTCAGTTTGAACTGCAAGGTTGGTGGTTCAACCACACCAGTTGCTCCTTGGAAACCCTCTACAGGGTTGTTATGGGTCAGAACTGACTTGATGGCACTTAACAACAACAACAACAACTACTCCCGTACAAATCCTGGTGTGGCACTGTAGGATAATGCACTGGACCACAAGATCAGTTTGAGTTGCAAGGTTGGTGGTGCAAACCCACCAGCTGCTCCTTGGAAGCCCTGTACAGGGTCGCTATGAGTTAGAACCCACTCTATGGCACTTAACAACAACAACTGCTACTCTCATATGCCCTAGCTAACATAACAAAAGAAAATCTTATTTTCAAACAGGCTCACACTCACAGGTCAGTGGCTAAAACTTCAACCTAACTTTTGGGGGCACACGATTCATTCCATATTTCGTCATGAATTCTCCTAGTGCAGTTACAACTGATTGGACCAAGAGTAGGCAACTGACCCTAGGGGTCAGGTTAAAACACTGGCTGATCAGTGGTCCGTGAAGTGGTATGGTGCCAGAAACTCTGTTCCAACATAGCAGAGCAAGGTCAGAGATTTGCTCTTGGGACTTTTAAATGGAGAGTGTCTGAACGCTGAAAGCAGATATCCTATGAGAAGCTAGATGTATTAAGGTTTTGGAAGCAGGTACTGGGTGAGAAGAGTACACAAGTAGAAATAAACATTGCTGTTGAGGATCAGTTTTCCTCAATGGAGCGGATTTGGGGTTTCATAGTTTAGGGTTTGTAACTTTGAGCTTCTTGGTAAACTGACTTGTAGTTTAGAGACAGGTGCTATGTGGCAACTCTTCTCTCTGTAGCATGTATGAAAATCAGATGTCAGTGTCCCTCCCTGGGCCTCTGTCTTCCAGCAACAACCAGTAGCACCTTCTTAGTGCTCAGACTCAGTCTTGGAACCCTTTCTCTCCTCTGATACCTTTGGCCATCCACAGAGCGATTTTCCGTTAGGTTCTTTGAGGCTACCTTGGAGATGACATTGAAGGTGGTTTCCATTTGCTCTATATTTGGCACCATGGTACGTTCCATCACTGTTGAGCCGCTGCCTGTAACAACCAGAGAGACACAGTCTCCTCATCACTTCAAGCCCCACAGTCCTCCAGGGTTACTGCCCCACATTTTACATTTGGTAATGGGAGCCCAGGGATTGCGTGTGAAAGGCTGCAACAGAGATCAGATCTCCTTAGACATTTTCCTTTATGTCGTATGATGCATTTTGTTTTAGGTAATCTAGGTTTTGTCTTTAATTACGTCCACAGAATCACTCTAGAAGTTGCAACCAAGGGAGAGATCAAGAGGATAATTGGAAGTCATTTTATTACCTGGAAGAGGCTTAGCACTAAGAGATAGAAGATGAAAAGATTGCAGGATTCCCTCCAGCTCCAAGGTTTTGAGGGATAGATATAAAACAATTTAAATCCTTTTACAAGGCAAAGAAAGGCAAAGTTTAATCAATTAATGTGGCAGCTTGGGTAGGGGTGGTCAATTTACATGAAGAGATCAAAGAATTGGATTTGGCCCCTTCCATAAACACATGAAAATCCACGTGTCTCCTCAATGTGGTGACAAAAATCCAGACAGCAACCCCTAAAGATGTTAGTAATAAATCCCAGTAAGAGAGGAATTGCGCTTCAAAAGTGTTTGGGAAGACAATTCCCAAATTAATTGGGATCATATAACTGTTGGCTAAATGGGAAGGGCTTTTTATCCGTTAATTTAGAATTGTTGTTGTTGTTGTTAAGTACTGTAGAGTCAGTTCTGACTCATAACACCCCTATATAGGATTTCCAAGAAGTGGGTGGTGGGTTTGAACTGCCAACCTTGTGGTGGTCCAAACTAACCTTTTGGTCCAGTGTTTTATCCTACAACACCACACCAGGGGTAGAATTTTTTTCTTTATAAGAAAACCAAACATAAGTTATTAATGTTTTTGCACTTAGAAATTGGTGCATATTTACTATGTCATCATTCCAACACACAAAATAATTTGGTGAATTAGAATAAAGCCCTGTTTTGTAATTCCAATTTCAAATGTGTAATTCAATGATTAATTTAGACTAGGTGATTTTAAGTTATAATAACTTTTTGAATAGTATTGTAACTTTTAAATATTAAGATTTATATGTTTAATTTATAACTTTACAAGGGTCAAGTACTTAGTTATATATGCTAAATCAGAGAATTACTTAAAGAGGCAAAAAGATTGCAATGATGGTGGATTTGACACACATAGAATTTCCCTCCCTCTGAAACTATAGCAAAGGTTTTGTTTTTTTTTTTTTACTTGTAAAGACAGAAACATATAAAGATAGGGATAATAGGCAGGAGACAAGGGCAGTAAATTTGGAGTCTGAAAAGCAGATGAATGGATGTTAAATTACTTAGCAGATGCAAGAAACCTGAATCTTATGCCTCAAGTGGAGAAAGCCAAGAATATTCTGATCTAAACTCCAGAGCCTTAGAAAGGCTCAGAACAGAAACTAGACATAATGATGGGGGTGGGGTGGGATGGGAGGGCTTACTGTTGGATGTCATTGAGATTGATATTCATAGCAACTCCATATGGCGGAGTAGAACTGCCCTATAGGATTTTCTTTCTGCAACCTTCATGCTTTGGAAAGTGGAAAGATGGGGAAAAAGAAAAAGACCCCCAAAGAGATGGATTGGCACAGTGGCAGCAGCAATGGGCCCAGTGTAGCAAGATTGTGAGGTTGGCACTGGACTGGGCGGTGTTTGGTTCTGTTGTGCATGGGGTCTAGCTGAGTTTGCACTGACTTGGCAGCACCTAACAACAATAACAACAACAACAACAAATCACCAGGTCTTTCTTCCAGAGCATTGCTAGGTGGGATTGAACCACCAACCTTTTGGTTGATATCAGAGAGCTTGACCATTGTGCCACCAGGGTTCCTAAGATCATGGGTCAAACCAGTACCAATACTGTCATTGAATTGATTCAATGGACAGAGTAGAGCTGCCCAGAGGGCTTCCAAGGCTGTAAACTTTTACAGGAGCAGACTGTCATATCATTCTCTTTCAGGGCAGCAGCTGGTGGACTTGAACCACTGACCTTTAGGTTAGTGCTTTGCCACTGAACCATTAAGGCAGACAAATGAAAGCAGTTAGATGGATCCCTTGGCAGAAGGTAGTGGGAGGCACAGGGAGGAGTCCAAGAGTTAAAATGAAGAGAGGGAAACACTGTCGACTGATATCAACTGACTGCAATTGTAATGAAGCAAAGTATATGATTGAATGCAAAACTGATGATCTGCTCTGTAAACCTTCACTCCATTCATAATAAAAAGCTAAAAATTAAAAGCAGTTATATGCCTAGATCTCATTCTTCCATGTGACTTTCTTGGTGAGTGCACATGGTGGTGTCTTCTCTGAACAGAGTAACAGACGACTCTCGGGACACAGGGACCATGTGGACAAAGCATGGGAGAAAAAGGAGTAAGTGACTGTATGCTTGTGCATGCTGCTAAGACCCTCCTAGTCTTATTTCTTTACTCAGGTCCAAGAATCACTAACAGTCAAGCCTTTATCCTCCAGAGAGGAGGTTGGAAGAGTAAACTTTGGAGAATCTAGCTAGCCCAAGAGGAAACATCTAGAGACCATGGTATTGAGAATTCCTCATTCACTGACCAACCCTAAGTGCAATTAAAAGTCAACCAACCCTACCTACCCACAGGACTTCCAATGAACTTTTTACTTACTTTAAAATATATGTTGTTGTTGTTAAGGACTGTTGAGTCAGTTCTGACTCATAGCTACCCTGTTGGGTTTCCCAGGAGTGGCTGGTGAATTTGAACCACTGACCTTGTGGTTCAAACTGACCTTGCAGTTGAGTACTTATGTGACAGACCAAAAGTTCATGGAAAACTTTTATTCCATTTTTCCATGAGTTTTTTGAAGCCCCTCATATAAGCAGACACACCAAGTTTTTCCCATCAGCAGAGACAGGGCTATACTCTGAAAGACAGACACCAAAACAAACAGACATTAGAAAACTGGAGAGAGCAGAGACTACGCAGGGGATGGAAACATACCAAAAACATCACTAACATTAAGAAAATTACAGAGATAAGACATTGTACTCATAGAAAAAGAACAGGGTAGGACTAAAAAGGAAGATTCATGGAACAAAATAGAGCTCTTGGAGAGGAAAATAAGATAGCATAAAATGAAAGAACTCAAAAGATGAATTAGGAGATAAAGATGAAAAATTCCCAGATAATAAGCAAGACAACAGACACAGGAAATCAAAGGTAAAAGAAAACCAATAGGGGCCAGGCTAGGGCAGCTAACATACTAATGGTAGTTCTAGGAAGAGAGGGACAGAAAAAAAAAAAAAGAAAAAAGAAAAGAAAAAATGAGTTAATCATAAAAAAATATTTTCCAGATCTGTAGGAAAAGAATTTCTGGATAAAAGAGCCCAGGGACTACTTAGCACAATGGATGGATGGACATCATCCATAGTGAGGCAAAGCATTGTGGGGTAGAATTGTAAGGCTACTAAGAAGGTCTTATAAACTCCCTGAAGCAGGAAGACTTAAAAAGTTCCAAGAATTAATCATCAGCATAGGATGAAAATTTGTAGCAGCTATCATGGGCACTGGAGTCCTGGTGTGGCACTGTAGGGTAAGCACTCAACTGCAAGATTGGTTTGAACCTTGAGGTTGGTGTTTGAAACTCAGCAGTCGCTTCTCTTGGAAATCCTATACAAGTGAGTCGGAACCGACTAGATGGCACTTAACAACAACAACAACAACAACAACAACAATAATGGGAACTAGGAGAGAACTGAACAATGACTTAAAAATGTGGAGGGAAAAGAATATCCAATTTAGGATTTTCTACCATAACCATAATTCAGCATGAGAGTGAAGGCATTTTGGTCACAGATAAATCAAAACATTTGGTTCCCAGGGGCACATTCCCAGGAAGCTGCTGTAGGAATGTGTTTCACCCAAACAAGGGAGTAAATACCTTGTCAGGAAACCAAAATCAACATGAGGCTCTCATAGTCTGATTTTCTTTTAGGGTGAAATGGTGAATCCCTCAGCTCTGCATTAGAATGTTGGACTTTTGCAAATGACTGGAATTTTAAAAAGGGATTCTATTATGTATATTATATCTCCAAGTCAAACCCACTGCCTCAAGCCAGAACTGACTCAGAGACCTTAAAGGGCAGAGCAGAACTGCCCCAAAGGGTTTCAAGGCTGTCAGTCTTTACAGAAGCAGATGACCACAGCTTTGCTCCCTTGGGGTGGCTGGAGGATTGGAACTGCTGACCTTTTGGTTAGCAGTCGAGTGTTTTTACCCACAGTACCACCAGGGCCCCTATAAATTATATAGGGTTAAGAAATCTAGAGGTCTAGCTCATGAGAGAAGTCGGGAAAATCTCAGGATGATGGCCACAGGTGATGTCAGGTAGACAACTGAGTCTCAGACAGGAAGAACAACCATAGGATTGATGGTCAGTGCACTCAGGAGCTAGAAGGCTGCGGATCATCCTTAGCATGCCATTGGCCATTGTGGACCCTCATTTAAAGCCAGAGAGCCCACTTGAGGATGTGCTCCAGCAAAAACAAGGATGTAGAATAGGAAAAATAACATCATGATAAATGGGGAAAAGACTGAAGCTGTCAAAGACTTCAGTTTGCTTGGATCCATAATCAACACTCATGGAAGCAGCACTCAAGACATCAAATGATGTATTGCATTTGGCAGATTGACTGCAAAAGACTTCTTTAAAGTATTCAAAAGAAAAGAAAACAGTTTGAGGAGTAAGGTGTGCCTGACCCGAATCATGGTATTTCCAACTGCCTCATATGCATGTGAATGTTGGACAATGAATAAGGAAGACCAGAGAAGAATAATTTGAATTATGGTGTTGGGGAAGAATATTAAAAATAAGATGGACTGCCAGAAGAGCAAACCTGTGTTTGAAGAAGTATAGCTAGAATGTTCCTCATAAGCCAGGATGTCGAGACTTCCTCTTTTGTGCTGTTGTTGTTGTTATGTGCTGTGGAGTTGGTTCCGACTCATAGCGACTCTGTATGGAGTTTCTGAGGCTGTAAATCTTTACGGGAGCAGAAAGCTTCATCTTTCTCCCTTGGAACAGCTGGTAGTTTCGAGCTGCCGACTTTGAGGTTCGCAGCCTGATTGGTAACCACTACGCTACCAGAGCTCCTTGTACTTTGGACATATTGTCAGGAGGGACCTTTCCTGGAGAAGTACATCATGCTTGGAAATGTGGAGGATGAGCAAAAACGAGAAACATTACTAAGGAGACGGGCTGGTATAAGGGCTGAAGAGTAACAGTGATGTTGAGGATGATGCAGGACCCGGTAGTGTTTCTGTTGTCACTATGAGTAGGAAATGACTTGATGGCACCTAACAACAACAACAACAGACTAGCAAACAAGAAGACATGAGAGCCAAGAGAAAACACAGAGAATTTCTATAATCCCATGGCAACAGTATGTGGCTGAGCTATATCAGCCCCATAAGAAGGAGAAGGAAATTCTCCAGGAGGGAGATCTCCCTGGGGAGACAATGGCAGTGTTAGATCCTGATAGCAGATAGACATGGAATATGCTATGGAGGGACTCTTGGAAAGTATAATTTTAAGGCAAATAACATATATTCTATCTCTGTTTGCCAACTGTGTCTGTCCACCACCCAAGGAGGTATTAAGTGCACTATGCCTTTCTTTTTTTTTTTTTTTTTTACATTTTTCTGTTCAAAAACTTTTTTTTTAGCATAGTGTGCTTATAAACAGTACTTCCCTAGGTGAAGGAAGGAGAACACGGTTGGCAAAAAACATCGAATGAGTGTGGTATTTATGTAAAAATAGAGTAGCAATGAATATCAGCCCAAATCAAACCAGCAAAACCTCACCTAATGCCCTAAATAAATGGAAAAAATAATGCGTGTTTAAAAACAAAACCCCCAAATCATCGTCTCACCAGAATCCAACATTGCTTAGTTTTAACGAGGGTGAGTCACAAATTATCTGCACTCTTGCTGTAGAATTTATTTTAATCAACTTTTAGAAAAGATAAATACATCATTTTTTGGCATAATCTCCTTGCTTTTCAGTACACTTTATCCATCTGTCAACAAGCTTTTGTATTCCCTTATTTTAAAATGCTTTAGACTGGGCTGAGAGCCACAAATGTACTGCTGTCTTTACTTCATCAATAGAGATGAATCTCCATCCTGAAAGGGCTGTTTTCTGGGGACCAAACAGGTGAATATCTGATGAAGCAAGATCAGGACTATAGGGAGGATGCTTTAACACCTCAAAACAAACTTTTTGCAGAGTGTCAACAGTGTGGACTTGCAAGATCATGCAAAATCACAATGCCTTTGGATAGTGGTTCTCTGCATTTCATCCGAAGTTTAGGGTTCAGCTCTTCAGGAGCATCTCACTGTAATGAGCGCTGTTGATTGTTGAACAATAAGACAAGAGTCTTATTCCCATCTCCTTTTACCAGTCCCATCTAGACAGGTTGGAAACCACCCAGTGGAGATTCTACCTTCCCCGGCACCCTCTGAAACATAATCCATTTTCACTCATCCATTTGACAGAATCATTTCACATGCACACTCAATGTTGTCACCAGCCTTGGACATGGGCAGGTGCTTTAATATACCAGGAGTGTGGATAATTTTTGACACAATCTTGTAGATACATTTATGGAATCCTGTTGTTGCACTGTAGGATAAAACACTGGTCTTCAAGGTTGGTTTGAACCACAAGGTCAGCAGTTCAAACCCATCAGTTGCGCCATGGAAACCCTACATTGGGTCGTTATGAGTCAGAACCGACTTAACAATAGCAACAACATAGATTGTTGTTGTTGTTGAGTACTGTTGAGTCGGTTCCGACCCATAGTGATCCTGTATAGGGTTTCCAAGAAGCGACTGGTGAGCTTGAACCACTGACCTTGCAGTTCAAACGGCTTTGCAGTTTGGTGCATTAACCCACAGCGGCACACCAGGACTCCACAATATGAATATATCTATATAAAATAATAAAGGAGCTCTGGTAGCATAGTGGTTACAAATCGGGCTGGTAACCATAGTCAGCAGTTTGAAACTACCAGCTGTTCCGTGGGAGAAAGATGAGGCTTTCTGCTCCCATAAAGATTTACAGCTCCGGAAACCCTGGACGGGGTCTCTATGAGTTGGAATCGACTCCACAGCACATAACAACAACAAAAACATATAACATAATAAAGTTTGTAAGCTGAATTTAAAAACTCAAGGAAGCAGGATTCAAATAACATGAATGAACCTAATATTATTTTCAAAAACCAAAGTAACTTCTGAATTTTCTATTCTGGGCATAACCATCATCCTTGAAGATTTCAAACTGTTGCATTGTCAGATTGAAAAGCCCAGGCTGAATGCTGGCGGCAGGGAGTTGGCCGGGGCACATGGCTAGCTTTTCTCTTAAAAGAAAGGAATGTCTTCAGCTGTGAGCTTTCCTGAGCACATCCAGCTGTGTGCCCTAGAGGAACACCTTGGTGCTCACCACAGCATCTCTCCCATCTGGGAAGCTGGCATCCTCTGAGCAGTTGTGGATTAGGAAACCCATCGAGGATGTAGCATTTGATTACCAAGCTCTGTTGGGTAGTTCTCGGGGTCAGATGTTGTGCTGTGAGCATCCTTCTCCACAGCTCTTGGCAATTCCCAGTGGGCTAGATAGTAAGGCTGACAAATTGCCTTCTCAAATCCTGTTAGTGACCTTCGCTGCCCACTCTTTAGGCTCTGGGGAAATGAGCAGTAGCTGCTAATTAGGAATAGATTGTGTGGAGGAGGGGGCTGCAGTGGACCAGGGACCAGTCCTACATCATGTTTGTACTCTAGGGAAAGAGGAAGACACTCTACGAGACAGATTGACAAAGTGGCTGCAACAATGGGCAGGAATATAGCAATAATTGTGAGCCTGCTGTAGGACTGGCAAGTGTCTGGTTTCATTGTACACAGCGTCATTATGAGTGGGAAGCAAATTGACAGCATCTAAGCACAACAACTTTGGATCAGGGGCCTGGAAACATTTTCCGTAAAGGGACAGATAGTAAATAAAAAAATGAGAAAAAAAAACAAAACAAACCTTTTTTATGTGAATTGAGTGAAGGTTTACAGAGCAGGTCATCAATTTAACCTTCAACAAATCATATATTTGCTTCATTACAGTGACTGCAATCCCCTCCATGTGCCATCAGTTAACAGGATTTACCTCTATTCATTTTCACTCTTGCCTTCCTCCCTGAGTGTCTGTCACCTTCATTTTCACTTCTGCCAAATTATTATATATTGCCTGCCTTGTCACCCATGTTAACATGTGTCTGCTTCTAGCACATGAATCATCTCCCTTCAACCCCACTGCCACCCTGGTAACCATCATAGAATGTTTCTTTTATCAAGAAAACATGTTCTTAATTTTTTACAACAGTGGTCTTATACTGTATTTGTCCTTTCGTGAATGACTGATTTTACTCAGCATAATGTCCTACAGGGTCATCCATGTTGTGAGGTATTTTGCAGATTCATTGTTATTCTTCAATGTTGTGTAGTATTTCATTACAGTGGCTGTAACAATGGACTCAAACATAACAATGATTGTGAGGATGGTGCAGAACTGGGCAGTGTTGTGGTCTGTTGTGCAGAGGGTCTTGTTGAGTCGAAACCAACTCAATAGCACCTAACAACAATTGTATGCAAAGGTTTAAAATGTCTCTAATTTATTGTATGCTAAGACGTTTATGCACAAAGTTTCTCATTGTGTATTTTCCTTTTAACCACATCTGTAGCCTGTAGATGTTCGATAAAGAGTGATTTTCTCAGACTTTAGTAGTCAGACTGGGGCATCCATCAAGCCCCCTTCATCTCTTAGAGGCCAAATCAGATTGAAGGCCCTGGGGAACTGACCTCCTAGCACTGGGTCACTGTCTGTTGGGATGGAAATGGAAAAGCCAGGCTGATAATTCCTCCCAGGAGAATCCAGGGCAAAGTAGAAGTGGTGGGGTGAGATACAGCTCACACAATTGAGCTTGCTTGTTTGTTTTGAGCAACTAGGAGAGTTTGGAAACAATTGTGTGGCTAGGGAAGTTGATGCTGTTCATTTCAAAATTACCACTTAAACCGGGTTGGGGTTGAGGTGGTCATGGCCAGGTAGATCCAATTCTGCCAACATGATTCAGGAAGCTGAATCACAAAGCACCTGGGAGAGATTTGCGCTCATCTCACTTAAAGGGACCAGAGCCAAGAAGTGATTGGACAAAAATAAAAACCAGAGTGGGACAGGATTTCCAGTGTGGTCAGCAGAACCTGAGCTGGATTTTAGTCTCATGTGTCCCCTTGGCCAGCCACTCAAGGGTGGGTGATGAACATGACTTTGTTGTTGTTGTTAAGTGCAGCTGAATTAGTACTGACTCATAGCGATCCTGTATAGGGTTTCCAAGGAGCAGCTGGTGAGCTTGAACCACTGAGCTTGCTGTTCAAACCGACCTTGCAGTCTAGCGCATTAACCTGTAGTGCCACACCAGGACTTCAGGTAATTGGCCCTGTTATTATTGTTGTTAGGTGGTACTGAGTCAGTTCTGACTCAGTGACCCTATGCTATGCAGAACGGATCATTGTTCAGTACTGCACCATCCTCACAATGATTATGCCTGAGCCCATGGCTGCCGTCACTACGTCAGTCCTTTTCCTTGGGGTCTTCCTCTTTTTCATTTATCCTTTGCATTTCCAAGCATGACATCTTTCTCCTGGGACTGGTCCCTTCTGATAATACGTCCGAAGTACCAGAGACAAAGTTCTTCCAGCCTTGCTTCTAAGGAGCATTCTGGCTGTATATGTATATGTATATGTATATGTATATGTATATGAATATGTATTTAAAGCTTTTATTGTGAATTGAGTGATAGTTTACATGGAAGAACATTGGTTTTGCACTCATCCTGTCCTATTTTGTTTCATTGCAATGATTACAATCGCCTCCAAGTATCATCATTTAATAGTATTTGCTTCTATTCCCTGTGGGCCGGCCTTCCTTCCTTCCTTCCTTCCTTCCTTCCTTCCCTTCCTTCCATTCCTTCACTTTCTTTTCTATTCTTTCTCAAAAACACTCAAGAATATATAACCATTTAAGCAACCATTCTGCAAGCCTGCCTCCTGGCTGCCAGCACACAGCCTTTCTCTTTCCATGAATCTAGAGTCCTCAGCTGCTCCACCTTTCCATGTCTTCATTTCTGCCTCCATCTCTACTATTGCTGCTTCTCTAGTTAGGGTCCCAAGTTCCACTCATGCTCTTCTCCCTTGATGGTCCTAGGGTACCCTGTTCCTGGAATGTAAGATTATCTACTCCCCCTTTTATATTACAAAACTTCTGCCTTTACAGTTGTGACAATTGCAATTAGTCATGATAAAAATTACTCACTATTGAATCATAAGAATCTATATTGTCTCTTTTCACCAGACCCATATAGATAAGATGAAAACTATTCAGTGGGGATTCTACCTTCTCCCGTACACTCTGAAATTAAACTCCGTCTTGAAAACTTGTAAGCCAGCCACTTCATGCCTTTATAGCCCCTCCTCCCATCCCACCCCATTTTAGGTAGCCAATGTCTAAGTTGCCCATCCTTATCAAGCCTGTATACTGAGGGGATAGATTTCATCATTGATGTGAAGACTCCTTCCCTCTTGGTTGGTATTTTGAACTACTACATTCTGGCTGTATTTTTTCAAGACAGATTTATTTGTTTTTCTGGAAGTCTATGGTACTTGCAATATTCTTCTTCAACACCATAATTCAAATTCTTTGATTCTTCTATGGTCTTCCTTATTCATTATCCAACTTTACATGTATATATGACAATTGTAAATACCAGGGCTTTAGACAGGTGCACCTTAGATCTCAGACTGATATCTTTGCTCTTGAACACTTTAAGAGATCTTTTGCAGCAGATTTGCCTAATGCAATACATCATTTGATTTCCAGACTGTTGCTTCCACGAGTGTTGAGGGTGAATCCAAGCAAAATGAAGTCTTTGGCAACTTCAATCTTTTATCCATTTATCATGATGTTATTTATTGCTCCAGGGGTAAGGATTTTGTTTTCTTTACATTGAAGTGCAATCCAAACTGAAGGCTGTGGTCTTTGATTTTTATCAGTATTTCAAGCCTCTTTGCTTTCAGCAAGCAAGGTGGTATCATCTGCATATTACAGGTTATCAAGGAGTCTTCCATCAATCCTGATGCCACATTCTTCTTCGTTTAGTCCATATTTTCAGATTATTTGCTTAACATACAAACTGAGTAAGTACAGTGAAAGTGTACAACCCTGATGCACACCTTTCCTGATTTTAAACCATTCAGTATCCCCTTGTTCTGTTTGAATCACTGCCTCTTGGTCTATGTACAAGTCCCTCATGAGCACAATGAAGTATTCTGGGATGCCCATTCTTCACAATGTTATCCATAGTTTGTCATGACCCACACAGTTGAAATCCTTTGCATAGGCAATAAAGCACAATTAAACATCTTTCTGATAGTCTCTGCTTTCAGTCAAGATTCACCTAACACCAGTAATAATATCCCTAATTCCACATCCTTTCCAAAATCTGGCTTGAATTTCTGACAGTTCCTTGTTGATGTAGTGTTGCAGTTGTTTTGAATAATCTTCTGCAAAACATTACTTGCATGTGATGTTAATGATATTATTCTATGATTTCCACATTCAGTTGGCCAGGTAGCTGTCTTTCAAATTCCTTGGCAAGTGTCTCCAGTGCTTCATCAGTTTGCTGATAGACTTCAATTTGTATTCCATCAATTCCTAGAGCCCTGTTTTTTTTTTTTTTTTGCCATGCCTTCAGTGCAGCTTGGATTTCTCTCAGTACCACTGGTTCTTGATCATATACCAGTTGAAGTGGTTGAACATTAACCGTTTCTTTTTGTCACAGTGACTCTATGTATATCTTCCATCTTCTTTTGATGCTTTCTCTGTTATTCAATACTTTGCCCCTAGAATCTACTATTGCAATAGAGGTTTGATATTTTTCATCAGTTCTTTCTGCTTGAGAAATGCGGAGTGTGTTCTTTCCTTTTGGTTTTCTAACTCTAGGTCGTTGCACATTTTGTTATAATATTTGACTTTGTCTTTTCGACCTCCTCTTTGAAATTTTTGTTCAGCTCTTTTACTCACTTTAGTTTTTCTATATTCAGAGCAAGTTTCAGGGTCTCCTCTGACATCCATGTCTGGTCTTTTCCCCCCCTTTCTTGTCTTTTTAATGACCTTTTGCTTTTTTCCTGTATGATGTTCTTGTTGTCATCACATGACTCTTCAGATCTTTGGTCATTAGTGTCTAGTGTATCAAGTCTGTTCATGAGATGGTCTCTAAATTTAGGTGGGATATACTCAAGGCCCTATTTTGGCTCTCATTGACTTGTTTTAATTTTCTTCAGTTTCAGCCTGAATTTGCATATAAGTAATCACTGGTGAGTTCTTCAGTCTGCCCCTGGCCTTGTTATGACTGATGATATGAGCGTCTCCACCATCTCTTTCCACAGATGTATTCAGTTTGATTCCTGTGTATTCCACATGGTGAGATCCTTGTGGATACTCAGCTTTTATGTTATTGAAAAACAGTATTTGTAATGAATGTCATTTGTCTTGTAAAATTCTATCATGGGATCTCCAGCATTATTTCTATCACTAAGGCCATAATTTTCAGCTACTGATCCTTTCTATTTATTTCCAGCTTTTGCTTTCCAATCACCAGTAATTATCAATGCATCTTGATTACATGTTTGATTAATCCCATATTGAAGAGGTTGGTAGAATTCTGCAAGTTCATCATCACTGGCTTTAGTAGTTGGTGTACAAATTTGCATAATAGTGTTATTATCTGGTGTTCTTTCTAGAAGTATGGATATTATCCTATTACAGACAACATTGTCCTTCAAAACAGACCTTGAATTGTTATTTTGATGATGAATTGGACCCCAATGCTCTTCAATTTGTCATTCACAGCATGGTGAATCGTGTGATTATTGGATTTAAAATACCAATATCAGTCCATTTCAGCTCACTAATGGTAGGATATAGAATTTTATGTGTTCCATTTCATATTTGACAACTTCCAATTTTCCTAGATTGATACTTTGTACATTCCATCTTACAATTATTGATGAATGTTTGAAGCGATTTCTCCTTATTTTGAGTTGTGCCCATCAGCAAATGAACTTCCCAGAACTTTGCTCCATTCGCACCTTTATGGTCACCGTATTTTGAATGTCTTCCAACCAGAAGGGCTCATCTTCAGGCATTATATCTGATAATGTTATTCTGCTATGCATACAGTTTTCAGTGACTAGTAATTCAGAAGTATTCTGCCTCTCCTTCTTCCTAGTCTGTCTTAATCTAGAAGCTCAGCTAAAACCTGCCCACCATGGGTGACCATGATGATATTTAAAATACTGATGGCATAGCTTCCAGAACCACAGCAACATGCAAGCCACCAGAGTACAACACACTGACAAACAGTGGTGGAAGTTGTCCCTGGCTGAGGCTAGACCATGAGTCCTCTTAGGGCAGGGTCGGTCTGTGCTCTAAGTGTCTTAGTGTTACTTGTGCATCGCACATGGTAGGCCCTCATCACAGACATTTGATGAGACAGCAGGTGAATATGTGAGAGTCAGAAAGGGATTTAGGACAGGAAGCAAAGAAAGGGATTAGTATACTCTAGAACTGGGTCTACAGCTAGTCTGTGTGAAAAAAGCACCCTCTGTAGGTGGAAGCAACCAGTGGACACTGGGGCCAATATTGCTTCTCAAGAAAAAGTTAATCCCTCCTCTGGGTAGTTGCAGCCTCAAGTAGGATTCACTGTCTCTGTTCCTCGTTGCTCCCCTCGGCTGTGTGTCCTTGTGCAGGGCACAACCTGTGCAACTGTACATGGAAACCTCTGCTGGCCTCTGCAATTTGATCTTGCCCTTGACAGTCTCAGAACTCCAGCTCTACTGAATGGATTGCAGTAGGTGTTTTTCTCTCCTCCTAGAGCACGTGTCACCTGACTTACTCCCATCTACTTTTGGTTCCCAAAGTTGTCATCACTGTCTCTGGGAAGCCTGTCCTGACCTGAGTCTGGCTTGCATGGCTCTTTATGTGCTCCCATCGCTCCATGACACCAATCTTGTTATAAAGACGTGATTCTCAAAGACTGGTCCTTGAGAACTTTGTTTGGGATATAAAACTCAGGTCCCATAGTTGTCCTCCAGAGGACCCCCATTGTCATTCCATTGAAGCCCCACTCCTAAGGAGCTCTGGTAGCATAGTGGTTATGAATCGGGCTGCGAACTTCAAGGTCAGCAGTTCGAAACTACCAGCTATTCTGTGGGAGAAAGATGAGGCTTTCTGCTCCCGTACAGATTTACAGCTTTGGAAACCCTGTACAGGGTCGCTATGAGTCAGAAATGACTCCACGGCTCATAACCACCACCACCACACTATGATGTAGTAGCTTGTGGTCTGTTGGATCCCACACTGGCTGTCAGTTCCTTGAGTTTAGGGGTTTCGCCTCTCCTATTCACCACTCTATCTGAAGTCTGAGCGCATGCTAGGTTCTCCATGATAGAATCCAAGGGACAAAGGCAAGAAAGAGGGAGGGGACCTACTCAGAGAGAGTTGCCTCAGAGGGTCTTATACCTCCTTACTGCTCCTTTCTTTGATTACATTCTAAATCTGCCACACTAGATGTTCTAGAAAATTTTATTTGTTTATTTGGTTTGTTTTTGCATTGGCTAGGGATTCATTGTCTTCCAAATAAAATTGCCCCTAAAAACACCAGTGGTCCTGGAGACCTGGGCAGGCACCATTAGCTTGTAGAAACACTGTGGGATAGAATCGGCAGCTGGGTGAGGCCAGGTGGCGGCTGTGGGTTAGTGATGGGATTCAGCTCAGCTCCAGCAAGTCTGTGTCCTCCTGGAGGCTTCTGGAAGCTTGTAGTGAGGCAGGTGCCTTGTCTCCTCCACAGGAACCTCTCACACAGCACCGAGAGTGTAATCAGACAGGGCAGAGCCAGATGACTATGAGCGAAAAAAGCGGATCAGCAGGGGACAGCACAGGTTACAACTCAGCGACAATGGGGTGGCTACAAATGGAATTTTAACTGTGTTCTTGTCTCCCATCGCCTCCTCCCTGCTTTCCTCTGTCCACCCATGCACTGCTATGATACAAATACCTCAGGCATGTATATTTAAAGAGCACATATTCATTTTCTCCCCCAAACCAAACAAACCTACTGCCACTGAGTTGATTCCGACTCGTAGTGACCCTGAATACAGAGATTTGAAGGCTATATACATCTTTATAGGAGCACGTCATCTTTCTCCCACAGAGCAGCAGGTGGGTTTGAACTGCTGTCCTTGAGGTTAGCTGTTCAACACCTAACCCATAATATCACTAGGCTTCCTTTACCAAAAAATACGAATCCCATTATCATCAGATCAATCCTGACTTAGTCGCCCTGAAGGACAGAGTCGGACTGCCCCATGGGGGTTCCAAACTGCTACCTTGATGGAGGCAGACTGATGCCCCTTTGTTCTGTGAAGCAGCTGGTGGGTTCAAACCACCACCAATCTTTTGGGTAGCAGTCAGTACTTAACCACTGTGCCATTAGGGCTTTCACAATGTAGGCGGCTAGAAGAGGGAATTCAGGGTGCAGGCTCTCGGGGAAGCTGGCTTTCCCTGTTGGCTCTGGGGGACGAACCTGGTATCTTTCAGCTGCTGTTGCCCTGCTTCCTTGGTCCCTTGGTGATTTTCATGTGGCATCTGTGGCCCCCACTATGTGCTTGTTTGTCTGTGTGTCTTTCTTTGATGTTCAGTGGTGATTAGGTTTAGGGATATACCCAGCCCTGATAAGTCAGGTTAACATAACAAAGGAACCCCTATTTTCAATCAGATAGGGTCAGGATTCCAACACATATTTTGGGAGGGTTCAGTTCAATCTGTAATAGGCCACTTCAGCTGTGTTAAAGAATTTGGATGTATCATCAAGAAAGTACTGATCTCACTGGTCCTGATGGAAAGAATGCCAGTTCCCAGGGGTGGCAGTAGTCTTCTGAAAAATAGAGCATGGCAACTATGCAGCCAGACTGAAAATGCTGGTGAAGGGTTTAAGGCTCTAACGATTCTTCTAGAACAACCAGGCTGACAATGAGTAATATGCAGTTTGATGTGAAAATTAGGAAACTGGTAGACGGACCTGCAAGAGGGAAATTGGATTTCCAGAGAGAGGAATGGGAGGCCACGCGGCTGAATCGGGTTCATAAGCTGCAAACACAGGCGGGGGGGGGGGGGGGGGGGGGGTGTGTGTCTCAATCTGTCCTCATCCCCAGTGTGCAGAATATGTCCCCCCTACCGTGATCCTATTATTCATTTATTTGTGTGGAAATCGAGAGTTCCATGGTCCTGGTGTTTAGTATCGAAATGGATGGATTCAGTCTCGAGCAATGATGTGTTCAAAATGAAAGGCACATCACTAAAGGACACAGGTCATTATTAACACAGTTTCCTCCCTCGCGGCGTAGAACAGCCATTCTCCCTACAGGTTCCACACAACTCTCTTGCCTTTTTCTGTCTGGCATTGGTGGAGTCTCCCACTGCTGGGAGGCAGCGTGGGAAGAAGCAGATCTGGGGAAGGCTGAGCCTTGGAGGGGAATTTGATGAGGGATGGAATGAAGTCTGACTTCTCCTGGGTGGTCGTTTTTACAAGCAGGGGCTCCAGCTTTTCAAAGTACAATGGGGCCTGATAACTTGCTAGTATCTCATTTCCCCCTTTCTCTCCCCCATTAGAAAGCAGTTGCTGTCAAGTTGACTCTGACTCACAGTGACTTTGTGTAGGTCATTGTGGACATACCTGTGCTCCCTAGGTTTGTCAGTAACTGCTTTTGCGAAAGTTTTTGTTTTTTTGTTTTGTGATGTGGAGTCGGTTCCGACTCATAGCGACCCTGTACAGGGTTTCCGAGGCTGTAAATCTTTACGGGAGCAGAAAGCCTCATGTTTCTCCCGCGGAGCGGCTGGTAGTTTCGAACCGCTGATTCACAGCCCGATTCGTAACCGCTACGCTATATTGTCAAACCTTTCTTCCAAGGCATCTTTGGGTAGACTCAAACCTCCAACCTTCTGTCAATCAGCCGAGCGTGTTAACCACTTGCACCATCCCCATAGTTCCGATCTCCTTTCTCCCACTGCCAATTGTTGCTGTCAAGAAGTGGCTCCCATTCCAGTGTGACTCCAATCTAGACGTGACAATTGGTGGGGAGGTTCAACTTTCATGTCAGTGCTTTCTCGGGACTCTTCCACGCCCACAGTGACTCTGTGTTTACAAGGACTGCCCAGCCTGAATGCCCTTGTGCCAATCAAAAGAGACTGACTTGGGAGAAAGGACATAAATCCATTATTACTGCAGGGAGACCTTTATCTACTCTGAGCAGAGAAGAGGAATTACCACCTGAATGATATAAAGCTAGTTTGATTGTTTTATTGGATCAACATGCATCATGATGCCTCAAAGTCTCTCCTCTTTTAAGTTGAAATTAAAGAGCGGTTACAGACCCAGCATAGACATTAATTATCATTTGCATGCATTTTATCTGAAGATTTTTGAAGTTTTGAAACACTCAAACAGCTAATTGTTCTTCATGTCCTGACACAGGGTGATGGGAGTCACAAGGTGGCTATCAATCCGAACTGACTTGACAGTACTTACCAGCAACAAGAAGGACAGCATCTGCAAGGATATAGGAACCACCAGGGATGATTCCAAAGCATCAAGATGAAGGGATGCAGCCAACTAAGGTACAACTATCGATCTCTCCCCAACCGGAGCAAAGAAGAGTGAAGAAGATCAAAGACCCGAGGAAAGCACTAAGAGCTAATGGACCATGTGAATGAACTTCAGCCTCCATGACCCTGAGACCGTAATAATTAGATGGTGTCTGGTTACCACTGCTGACCGCTTTTAAAGGAAACTCAATAGAAGGTCCTGGATAGGGTAGGACAAAAATGTGGACCAAAACTCAAAATCATAAAAACGACCAGGCTTATTGGTCTGATAGACATGGGTGGAACTCCAAGATTATGACCTTTAGTCTTCCTTCAAGCCTGGAACTGAACCAATTCCTGTGGCTCAACTTTCAGCCAAATAGCAGGCAGGCTTATAAACCAAACATTCCAGCTAGGCATGCCTCCTTAGGACAATCAACCACATGAGATTCAAAAGAGCAGCATTTTCCCAGTGATAAAGCTCTGAAGGCAGGAAGGGACAGGAAAGAAGGACGGATGAAATGGAAAACCCATGGAGGAAATGGGAAAAGCACGGTTTACATTGTGGAGATTGCAATCAATGTCATGAAACAAAATGTGTATGAATTGTTGAATGGAAAACCAATTTGCTCTGTAAATTTCCTCCCAAATCACAATAGTTAAACTTTTAAAAAAGATAAAGGTATGGCCAAGAGTAACCTGATTTGTTGCTGTTATCAGCTGCTGTAGAGTTGGTTCCCAAATCACGGTGAACCCATACACAATAGAACACATTTTTGAGTTTTTTTGTAGCATCCCCATGTTGTGGGGAATCCATAGGCTTTCGTTGCTAATTTTCAGAAGTACATTGCCAGGCCTTCCTTCTTACTGCCTTTGTCTGGAAGCTCCACTGCTCAGCATCATGGCAATCTGCAAATCTTCACTGACAGACTGATAGTGGCTGTGCATGAGGTACACTGGCTGGGATTGAACCTGTTGTTGTCGTTAGGTACCATTGAGTTGGCACCAACTCATAGTGACTCTATGCACAATAGAATAAAACACTATCCAGTCACGTTCCAACCTCACAGTCATTGCTAAGCTTGAGCCCATTGCTGCTGCCACTGTGCCAATCCATCTTGTGGTGGTGGTGGTGGTGGTGGGGTCTTCCTCTTTTTCTCCAACCCTCCACTTTACCAAACATGATATTCTTCTCCAGGGGCTGGTCCCTCCTGATAATATATCTAAAGTTTGGCACCCTTGCCTTCCAAGGAACATTCTGGATATACTTCTTCCAACACAGATAGGTTTGTTCTTTTGGCAGCCCACGGTAGTTTTAATAGTCTCATCCAACACCATAACTCAAGAGCATCAATTCTTCTGTGGTCTTCCTTATTCACTGTCCAGCTTTCACATGCATATGAGGTTATTGAAAATACCACGGCTTGGGTCAGGTACACCTTAGTTCTCAAACTGACATCTTTGCTCTTCAACACTGTAAAAAGGTCTTCTACAACAGATTTGCCTAATGCAATATGCCATTTGATTTCTTGACTGTTGCTTCCATGAGTGTTGATGGTTGATCTAAGCAAAATGAATCCTTTTACAACTTCAAACATTTCTACATTTATATGGATGTTTTTTATTGGTCTAGTGGTGAGGATTTTTGTTTTCTTTACATTGAGATGCAACCCATACCAAAGGCTGTGGTTTTTGATCTTCATCAGTTAGTATTTTAAGTCCTCTTCACTTTCAGCAAGCAAGGTTGTACCATCTGCATATCATAGACTGTTAATAAGTCTTCCTCTAATCCTGATGCCATAGTTTGTTTGTTTGTTTTTTTTTTTTCCATATGATCCAGCTTCTTGGATTATTTGCTCAGCACACCGATTGAGTAAACATGGTGAAATAACACAACCCTGTCATACACCTTTCCTAATTTTAAACCATTCAGTGTTCCCTTGTTCTGTTCAAACAACTCTGTTGGTCTATTACAGGTTCCCCATGAGCACAATTAAGTGTTCTGAAATACTCATTCTTTGCAATGTTGTCCATAGCTTGTCATGATCCACACAATCAAAAGCCTTTGCATAGTCAATAAACAGGTAACTTTCTGGTACTCTTTTCTTTCAACCAAGATCCATCTGATATCAGCAATGATATCCCTTATTCCATGTCCTCTTCTGAATCGAGCTTGAACCTCAAGTTCCCTCAGCTTGAGAAATGTTGAGCATGTTTTTCCCTTTTGGTTTTCTAATTCCAGGTCTTTGCACATTTCATTATAATAGATGACCTTGTCTTCTCGAGAAGACCTTTGAAATTTCCTTTTCAGCTTTGTACCTCCTCATTTTTTCCATTTGCTTTAGCATCTCTATGCTGCAGTTTCAGAGTCTCTTCTGATATCCATTGTGGCTTTTTCCGTCTTTCTTGTCTTCTTAATGACTTTTTGCTTTCTTCCTGTATGATATTCTTGAAATCATCACACAACACTTCTGATCTGTTCATGAGATGATCTCTAAATTCAGGAAGAATATGTTCAAGGTCATACTTTGACTTTCATGAACTTGTTTTCATTTTCTTCAGCGTCAGCCTCAACTCTCATATGATGGTTTGTTCCACAGTCTACCCCTGACTTTGTTTTGGCTGATGATATGGAGCTTTTCTACAGTCTCTTTACACATATGTAGTCAATTTGATTTCTGTGTATTCCATCTGGTGAGGTCCATGTGCACAGTCATCTTTTATGTTGTTTAAAAAAGGTCTTTTCAATGAAGACTTCATTGGTCTTGCTACAGTGTATCATGCTATCTCTAGCATTATTTCTATGACCAAGGCTGTATTTTCCGACCAATGATCTTTCCTGTTTGTTTCCAACATTTGTATTCCAATCATCAGTAATTATCAATACATCATGATTGTATGTTTGATTAATTTCGGACTGAAGAATTTGGTAAAATTCTTAAATTTCATCATCACTGACTTTAGTAGTTGGTGAATAAATTTTTTAAAAAAATGTTTTATTGTGAAATGTAATAGTTTACATGGGAAAACATTAGTTTTACATTCATCCTATCATATATCATTTCATTACCATGGTTACAATCCCCTCTATGCATCATCAACCAACCAAAGGGTATATCCTACAAGCCTCCCACCCCCACCCCCGCACTCCCCCTCCCCCAGGTCATCAGCACATAGCCCATCTCCCTTTCTGGGTCTAGAGTCCCCAGTCACTCCATCTCTCCACGTCATCGTCTCTGCCTCCATCTCTGGTGTCACTGCTTCTCTGGGTAGGGTCCC
>NW_006408574.1:12665492-12666409 GCF_000296735.1 Chrysochloris asiatica
AAGTGTTAATTTTCTTTGAGGTTGCCTTATACTCCATTAACTTTTCTCTCTATTTAGTGCAGTCTATTTTATCCTGTAATCAATTTGTCCTTCTCTCTATCTGGAGCTCTGTTCCCATGTTTACCTTCTTTTACATTGTAATTGTTTTTATCATAGACTGACCTCCCAGATTCTCTGAGTTTGTTCTTATAGTTTTGTTCTGTTCTTGACAATTTCTTCTGCCTATTTAATTCAGGGAGGTGCTGCCATGTATGTCAGTCTCTGGTTGTTGTCTGTGCTTGTTGGTTCTCAGTCCACAGAACTCCCTTTAGGATGTTTTGTAGCACAGGGTTGGCTTTGGGAAAATTCCTTAGCGTCTGTTTATCCTGGAATGTTTTGATTACATCGTCATGTTTGATTGATAGCTTTGCTGGATAAAGGATTCTTGCTTGGCAATTTTTTTCTTTCAGGGTTTTATATATGTTTTCCCATTGCCTTCTTGTTTGCATGGTTTTTGCTGAGAGATTCGAGCTTAATCTGACTTGTTTGCTTTTGTATGTAATACTTCTGTTTTCCTTAGCTGCTTTCAGTAGTGTCTCCTTATCTTTGATTTTGGAGAGCTTGATTATGATATGTCTCGATGATTTTCTTTTGGAGGTCTATCCTTCTTGGGGTTCATTGAGCTTCTTGAATGTTCATCTTTTCACTTTTCAAGATGTTAGAGAAATATTCTTCCAGCAGTTCTTCAATTATTTCCTCTGTGGACTTGTGTGATTTTTCTTGTTCTGGAATGTCAATAATTCTTAAGTTATTCCTCTTCATGTTGTCCAACATGAATCTTAGACCTTCTTCAGATTTTTAAAATCCTTTTATATGTTTGTTCTTCTATCTTAGTGGTATTGCGAGATTTGTCTTCCAGCTCACTGGTTCTGCCTTCC
>NW_006408574.1:12666666-12671921 GCF_000296735.1 Chrysochloris asiatica
ATGTGGTCATCTGCGTTTGCTTCTTGGACATGTTTAGTGTTTATCTGTGGCCTTAATACTTAATTGAGTGTGTGTTTTTGTATTTTTTATGCTTTCTGATTGCTTCCAGGTAGATATGATCAGAATGTGGGCTTTACTTTTCACTCTTCTTATTGTAACTTTCACAGGTGTTATCTGCTTCCTTGGTATATGGTAGTTGGAATTGGTTCTTGCCTGGGTTTTGGTGTTTTGTAGAGTGTGATTATAGCTTGACTATATGACAGTAGTTGTTGACTCTTCTTGGGTAATATAGGGAGAGAAAGAGTCCCCCAAAGGTAGAAGGGGGAGCACAAAACAGCAAAACAGCATCAGCAAGAAAACCCCCAAACCAAACCAAACAAAAACAACAACAACAACAACAACAAAAAACAAAACTAGACTGAACAGTGTAGTCTATAATTGCAGAAAGGGAGAGAAGGGAGAGAAGGGAACAAAAAATCTGTAGCCTAACATGAGTATGACTTTAATGTTTTTTCTTCAGTTTCTTGCCTCAAAGCTGCCTGAGATATTTCAAGATGCCACTTTTGGTTGTTACGCTATACCTCAGGATTTATTTTAATTTTTGGCCTGTTTTCTTTTTAAACTCTCTTTTCTTGTCTACAGCCCTGTCCTGTCCTTTCCCTTATTTAAACAACAACAAACAGTTCAGGGCCAGCTCTTGGGCTGAGAGTATCTCTGTGCATGCGTGGCAGAAGAACCCACCAGTGGTGAGGGTGGAGTTGTCCACTTGCTCAGGCATTCCCCACGACCCCGTTAGTCACCAGAATGGAGGTGCACAAACAGTGGGGGGGGGGGCAATGAACAAATACCAAAATAAAAGAAAATCAGAACAAAGCAAAACCGACAAAGTGTATTGTCCACCTTTGCTCTGAGGTTCCCACAGCATTTTTCTGTGGTGTTTCGGCTCCCCCACTTGGTCTTGCCATTTGGTCTCACACAAGTTGTGGGCTCTGGGCCACCGAGCATGGCAGATTCAAAAGTAAGCGATTTCTTACTTCAGCTAGTTCCACTAGCTATAAGCCTTCAAACTTTTAAAATATTCGTACCTCTGTGGTTCCGACTTTTGGAGCTCTGCCTTGGATCTGCTTTGCCTGGTATGCTGTGGTATTGCTGATGGTGAACTTCACTGCACCTCCACCCTAGTCTCCATCAAGTCCTGCCTCCCCATTGGTGGGTAAATTTGAATAATACTGGTTTTAACTGGTCTTCCTTGTAGGCATCTGGATATTATCCTATCACAGACACTGTTGTACTTCAGGACAGATCTTGATATGTTCTTTTTGATGATGAATATGCTGCAATCCCATTTCAGTTTGTCATTCCCAGCTAGCAAATCATGTGATTGTCAGATTCAAAATGGCCAATACCAGTCCATTTTAACTCACTAATGACTAGGATACCCATGTTTATGCATTCCATTTCATTATTGACAATTTCCAATTTTCCTAAATTCACACTTTGTACGTTCCATGTTTCAATTATTAATGGATATTTACAGCTGTTTCTCTTCATTTTGAGTTGTGCCCTATAAGCAAATGAAGGTCCATTTGCGTCATCATGTTCAACTCTACTTTGAGGTGGTAGCTCTTCTACAGTCAAGGAGCTGTTCATCATATTTCAATATTCAATATTCTGGTGCCCACAGTGTTCCACTGCTGTTCGTAAGGTTTTCAGTGACTAAATATTCAGAAATAGTCTGTCTCTCCTTCTTGCTAGCCTGTCTTTGTCTGGAAGCTCAGCTGAAACCTTTCTACTATGAGTGACCCTGCTGGTGTTTAAAATACTCGTGGCATAGCTTCCAGAATCACAGAAACACACAAGCCACCACAATGCGACAAGCTCATAGATGAGTCATGGTAATTGAACCTGGGTCTCCTTTGTAGAAAGTGAGAATTCTACAACTGAACCATCATTGCCTCAAAGTGATCAGACAAGAGAGGTGAACTTTGCAAGTTTATTTAAAGCAGATTTTCTCCATGTTTTCTGTTTCAAACAACTGGACTTTCAAGGATGACAAAAATGCCCGTTCATTTTCTTCTCCATTGTTATGACTCAGAGCAACTCTACAGGGTTTTCAAGGAGCAGCTGATGTCTTTGAACCACCAATCTTGCAATAGCAGTAAGTGCTTACCATACAGTACCACACCAGGACACCCCCCCCTTGTCATTAAAGACTATGAAATTCCTGGAGTTATTAACCTGTAATGTTACCATTCATTCCATTTTTCTCAGAATCTTTGTAAGCAAGTCTCTGGTCTCAGAGGTTTTGTTGTCGATGGAATTAATTTTAAATGTTTGCTTAGAATGTGTAATATCAGCAGGTTGATTTTTTAATTTCTTCATAATTCTGCATGACCTTCATGGAAGAGTGCATGAATAATTTCTTTGAGAAGGATCAGCATGAAGCTGGTCCCTATGAGGTGGAGGTTAAAGATGTCCCAAATGCCCAACTTTTCCAATATGTTATTCCCTCCATAATCCTTGGTGTCAATCACTACTTCTCCCCTCCTTCACGTCCCAGCTTTCTGCAGTACAGACTACAACGTCTCTCACAGAACTCACAAGGAACTGACTCACACAATTGTGGAGGTGTTGTTGTGTTGTGATGTGCCATCGAGTAAGTTCCGATCCATAGTGACCCTGGCTGGTAGCGTAGTGGTTATGAATCAGGCTGCGAACCGCAAGGTCAGCAGTTCGAAACTACCAGCTCTTCTGCGGGAGAAAGATGAGGCTTTCTGCTCCCCTAAAGATTTACAGCCTTGGAAACCCTGTACAGGGTCGCTATGAGTCGGAACCGACTCCACGGCACACAACAACAACAACATAGGGTTTCCGAGGAGCAACTGGTGAGCTTCAACTGCTGACCTTGCAGTTCAAACAGCTTTTGTATTCTGGCGTATTGCAGCACCAGAGGTGGTAAGTCCCAAATCCATAGTTCAGAGGTCAGTCTACAGGATTCTCCTCACCCACGTAGTCTCAGGAGCTGAGGAACCCAAATTGGCAGGTCAGACAACAGGCTGTTGAGGCATGAGGCTGAGGAAGCTGGTGAATCCGGTCAGGTGATAATGCCACAAGTCTTAGGAATTGGCAGTCAGATGGGATAAGTCAGGGGCAGGATCCAGAGTGAGAGAGCAAACTTTGCCTAAGCATTCCTCCATATGTGCTCAGATCATGCTCCAAAGGAAAACTAAGGGTGGTGACTTCAGCCACACCGTCTATGAAGGTGAGGACATCTTTACTCCTTGTTAAGTGTGTAGAATCAGTTCTGGCTAGTGGTATTGGACCACTCCTTACGTTTAGCAATCCAGTGCTTATCATACAGCATCACACCAGGACTGTAATTACTCCTTCTTGCAGTTACTGTCCTGGCGTAATTACAGTGCTTATCTTAGAGTGCCACACCAGAACTCCTATTACTCCTTGTTTCTGTTAAGTCCTTTGAGTCAGTTCTGAGGAGCAGCTGGTGGGTTTGAACCACCGACTTTTTGGTGTACAGTCCAGTGCTTATCCTAAAGTGCCACTCCTTAGCCTGAACTTCATCCTTACTTCTTAGTTCCATCTTAATCCTTTGTTCCACTTTAACCCTAACTCATTAGTAACTAACTTCAAAATGGATCCATAACCACAGTCTTAGATACAAGGGCTTACAGTACATCACAGAATGGTGGACTATGACTTGAAGGGTCCTAATGAGTCATTAACTGCCTTGCAAAAAGTAACTCATCAGTTGCTATAGAGTTAACTCCTGACTCACCATGACTCCATGTGTGTCAGATTAGGACCAAGCTCCAGAAGGTTTCCAGTGGTTGATGTTCTCAGAAGATCGATAGACCTTTCTTCCAACATGCCTCTGGGTGAACTCAAACCTCCCATCTCCTGGACCCAGTGCCCCAGCCCTCCACCCTTCTCTGGTTCTTCCTTAGTGCCCTTAGAGACCACAGGCTCTAGCTGGCTAGTAGATCAGATGAACATCCATAATGATTCCTTCTGGTTGTCAGCTGGGCATGTGAACCATTTGTAGGACCCTGGAACCATGATCCCGTTTTCAGCTCCTGGGAACCCTCAGAGCTCAGCACTGTCAGGCTTGGGGATGAAGTACAATTCTTGTTGCATCAACAAATGACTAGCCTGTTAGCATCCTTCTTGATTTTTCTCAATAGTATCTGCTTAGTCCATGGCACACTGTAGTTATATGCAGGTGCTAAGCAGCAGGGGCATACTCACAAGGATGCTATAGCAGTTAAACACTTTAAGCTTCACATGAAAGACATCCCAGATTACTACCATAAGATGGGTGTCCTGTGAAGACAAAAGGAATGTGAAGTAGCTCTGTAGGCCATCTTTATTGTATGTTGTTGTTGTTAAGTGCTGTTGAGTTGATTCCAACTCATAGAGACCCTATATAGGGTTTGTGAGGAGCAGCTGGTGAGCTTGAATCAACCTTGTGGTTCAAACTGAACTTGTAGTCCAGCGCATTAACCCACAGCACCACACCAGGACTCCTTTCAGTCCTCTCTTAGATTAGTGCCATGTGATTACCTGAGAGAGAGTGGTACGTAGCATTTCTCAAAACAGGCAGTTAAGACCCAGTGCTCTACCCCTCCAACCTTTTCTGTTCTTCCACAGTGACCTTGGAAACCACAGGCTCCAGATGGTTATAAGATGAAATGATCGTCTGTGAAGATTCCTTCATCCTGCAAACATTCTCCTTGTAGACTCCTGCCATTCATCCTTGTCACAGATGGGTCCTTCTGGATCTGGACCATTGATGTGTCACACTCACTTGGGAATAATCAAAGTGGGTTCCCAAGTGAGTGTAGAACAGTTTTTTCATTGCTTGCATTAAGTATATTAAACTTACAACGTGAGAGAAAAATAAATATTTGCTGTAGTCAGTCACTGAGATGTTAGAGTGAATTTGTTAGCCAATTTTGACAAATACATCCCCGGTAGATTTCCCCTTCCATCTCATTGGCCAAACCCAAGTTTTATTGTCACTTGTAACTGCAATGGAAGCAGTCAGGAAATAAAAAAGATGTATTGTTTGGAGATGCTGGTGAGGCTGTGGAGAGACTGGGATGCTCCTGCATTGCTGGTGGGATTGCAAAATGGTCCAATCTCTCTGGAAAGCAATAAGGCACTTCCTCAGAAGGTTGGAAATAGAAATACCTTATGATCCAGCAATTCCTCTACTTGGTATTTACCCACAAGAAATA
>NW_006408574.1:12674173-12683677 GCF_000296735.1 Chrysochloris asiatica
TAACTTAGATAGGTTTGACCAAGGCCATTCTCTTTTCAATTTCCTCAATTGTTTGCATAAACTAAATGATCAAACAGAAGAACTGGTGTTGTTGGAAAAGAATAGTGGATATTTTATGGACTGCCAGAAATAACAAATCGGTTATTGGAGAAATATAGCCAAAATGCTCCTTAAAAGCAAGGTGGTGAGATTCTGACTTGCTTTTTTTGGACATGTCATCAGGAAAGGCATGAATGAAAAACAACATGGTTGGCAAAGTAGATAATCAACAAAAATGAGTTGCAATCCTCAAAGAGATGGATTGAAACAGTGGCTGAAGAAAGGACGCAAGCATACTAAGTTATCTAGTTGTTGTTGTTAATGTTGTGTGTGGTCCTGTATAGGGTTTCCAAGGAGCAGCTGGTGAGTTTGGACAGTCAATCTTGTGATTCAAACCTACCTTGAGGTCGAGTGTTTATCCTATAGCACCACACCAGGACTCCAGTTATCTGGTGATGGTAATTATGTGCTGTGGAGTCAGTTCTGACTCATAGTGACCCTGTATAGGGTTTCTGAGGCTCTAAATCTTTATGGGTGCAGAAAGCCTCATCTGTCTCTTGCAGAACCACTGGTAGTTTCAAACTTGAAATTAGCATCCCGACTCCTAACCACTATGCTAATAAAAATACCACACGTGGACAACTTTAACAAACAATAATTTATTGCCTCACGGTTTAGGAGGTTCAAACCCCAAATTCAGAATGCCTGTTCTAGGGGAAGGCTTTCTTACTGTGTCAGCTCTGGGGGACGGTCCTTTTCTCCTTTCAGCATCTGTGAGCCTGGACATCTCCAGGTGTCTTGGCATCAGTTTCTCCTAGGTTCTCAGAGCAGGGACCCCAGGTCCTTTGCTCCTGGTTCTTCTTCCTTGGTGGTACTGAGGTCCCTGTGGACTAAATCATAACACAGGTTGTTGTTGTTGTTATTGTTAGGTGCCATCGAGTTGGTACTGATCCATAGCAACCTTATGCACAGCAGAACGCAGGTTGGCGAGTGTATATAGCCCTGAGGAAGGACAGAGACACTGTATGTTACTGGACTTGCCAGCTGATAGCAAACTGCTATTGGTGGTTCTTTTGAAACTGGAACTGAGAGAGACATTGGCAGATCAGTAGCTGCATGTCAGGTACCAGGAGATGCATTAATTTGCTCAAGCAAGAGAACACATCTGTTATAGCAACTGCAATTCCCATCACCACTTGGTAAAGTCACAATAATTCCCTGGCATTATTCAAGATCCATTGGCTTTTGTTCACAGGCCAAATGATTCTGTAGAATTTAGGGGCTCATGTCTCCAGCTTCCTGTTTTTCTGCCTATATGACCCCATCCAAAGCATCAGGGTTCCATTTCTTTTCAAACAATAGCCTCACTTGAACTTCAGACACCATTTCAAGTTGTAATTAAACCATGCTTGCAAAAGTCTCTGGGTGTAGTTTTTGTCAATATTGGCTCTGATACTACAAGAAATGTGACTTTATTTCAAGGCCCAAGTGGCAACTTTCGTCTTTTTTCAGTGTTTGAGCTGGGACTCTGAAACCGAGCTCATCTCTCTCCTTTGCCAGTTTGTATAGTGAAAGTAGATCCTGCATCTTGCTTGTCATCATCTGACCTGGGGTTCTGCAGATTCATCCGCCTGTGAGTCAGTAGCTTGTGTGGTCTGACCTGCTGATCTTAGATTTGCCAGTCCCAGTTTCATGAATCCCTTGACACTTGACTCACAGATTTGGGGTTTGTCAGCCTCTACAGCTGTGTGAAAAGATCTCTGGTAGCGTAGTGAATTATGAGCTGCTAACTGCAAGGTCAACAATTCAGCTATACCAGCCACTCCATGGGAGAAAGATAAGGCTTTCTGCTCCTATAAAGATTTACAGCCTCAGAAACCCTATACAGGGTTGTTATGAGTCAGACCGACTCCACAGCACACAACCACAACCACAACCACCACCATAGCTGTGTGAAAAATTATGTTGTTGTTGTTAAGTGCCATCAAGTTGGTTCTAACTCACAGTAATCCTGTATAGGGTTTTCTGAGGCTTTAACAGCCATTATATATATGAATATATACATATAGGATTGTTGGTGTGACACTGTAGGATAAGCACTGGACTGCAAGGTCAGCTTGAATCACAGCTTCACCAGCTGCTCCTCAGAACCCTATACAAGGTCGCTATGAGTTAGAACCGACCTGACAGCACTTAACAACAACAATAACAACAGTATGTATATATATGTATATATAAGTATGTGTGTAAATGTATATGTATATCTATGGAGTCCTGATGTGACTTCAGAGGATGAGCACTGGACCGCCGACAGCAAGGATGGTGTTTCAGATCCACCAGCCACTCCTCGGAAACCCTATACAGGGTCGCTATGAGTCAGGACCAGCTTCACAGCACTTAACAACAACATCTATATCTATGCTTTGCTAGTTTTCCTTTTCTAGACATCCTAGCATATACCTCCAATGGACATACCAACAATCCTGAAGATGGCAAGGAGCAGGGAGCATTTCTATTGGTTATATAAGGTTGCCAGGAGTTGGAGTTCATTCGATGGCATTAACATCAGCAATAGCTAGAAAGAAGGCTGGGAAGGCGGTTGCTTGTTTTGCTTAGAAGAATCATGGTAGGCTTCATGTTTTATTTCTCCCCATGAAAAGCATGGGTTATTTGATATTCCAAGAAAGAAGTGAGGGAGAGATTAGGTAAGCAACTCACAAACCAGAAGATACTAGTCAGGCTTACCAAGGAAGAAGCTCAAGTTAAAAGGTCTAGGTGGTTATCCAAGTATTTCTGTAATTCTGTTCCATAGACTAAGTGTCCCAGAAACATCTGGTCCAAGTGGCTCATTTTCCCTAAGTGCTGTTAAGATGCCTGGCTAAGTGGCCGTGAAATGGCCTGGGCCACCCCAAGGGCTGTGCATGAGGTAGGAAGTGAAGTGGTTCTTTGTGAAACTTCTCAAGGAGGTTATGAGGCTGACCAGTTTTGTGTTCAAAAAGGACTTGGACGCTCCAGCATGCAAGGTACCACAGACATGCAGATGCCTGTACCTCAGCTGTCAGATGGATAGAACAGGAACAGAACTGCTCGAAAATAGAACTTGGGGCCTGTAGTTGGTGTCTGGGACTTGCACTGTGGGTTTCTCTGAACGCGCTTTCTTGTTATTTGTTCCCTCAGATCCTCAAAGGGAACCCTGGGGGCTCTCCTCATCCTCCTCTTCAGGAGGGGGCAGAACGGCACATGCCCAACTGCCAACCAGAAGGCATCATTATGGATGATTCATCCCCTGCCATTTCTCGTATTCACTTCTCTACCACTCAGGGACTTCCTGTGGGAAGAAAAGGGAGCTCTGGTTCACTAGACCCAGGGATTGACCCCATGATGGAGTGGGGAAGCTGAGGGTAATAACTTGAAGCACTTTGCCTTCAGGGATTGTATTGTGGATGGAATTGTTGTCCCCTCCAAGTACCCCTCCAAATTCTGGCTGTGTCCAGTTAGGATTTAATTTCCCTTTCCATAAAGTGATGTCATATAATACATCATGTAGTTGAGGTCTTACCAGTGTAGGATGGGTCTTTTTTTTTTTTAATTTAAGGTTTTTATTGTGGATTGAGTGAAAGTTTACAGGGCGCATCATCAGTTTCACATTCAACCATTCATATAACTTGTTTCATTACATTGATTGCAATCCCCTCCATATACCACCAGTTAACAGTGTTTCTCTCTATCCTCTTTAGCTTTTTTTTGGGGGGTGGTGGTGGTGGTGGAAACTTTGCCTTTTTGGACTTTACCGTCTCGGCTTCTAGGGAAGGTTTTTACATTTATCTGTGGATACCAGGGCTCATGTATGAAATTACTAGCAAGCATAGTGAATAATCAGATGAGGGCCAGTTTGCTATGTCTGCTAGGTGACCAAAGTCTGATCCTCAGAGCCTATGGTTTGGACGGTCTGCAACGCTTGGGCCTACAGGGCCTTGAACTCCTGACCGGGTCTGCACGGTCTGCCACAGATTCCCCCTTATTTATTATTTGTTTAAGGGACGCTGCCTGTCTTAGGCAGTCAGTGCGAATTCTTCCGTCTTACCCGTCATCGAAACTCATTGCAGCATGGCAATGGCTCTGTCTTAGGTTGTCGAGGTTCCACGTAATCCTTACCTGTCTCTGGCCACACACCCAGCATAAACAGCCACCATGTGAAGAAGTAGGATGGGTCTTAAACCTACTCACTTCTGAGTTATACAAGAGAGTAATATACACACACATACACACACTCACACATACACATAAACACACTCACACACTGACTCTCACTGTAGGGACACAAACTGAACACTCCCAAATGGCCACACTAATGTCAGCTCAAACCATCCCCTGCTCCCATCCCCCTGCTCCAGCTATCAGGAAGGCGCCCCCCCCCTCCCACCATGCAGACCCACACTCTGATCTCTAGAAGGAGCAGGCAGCGCTGTATCTTGTGTTTGTCCTACTTCTTCCTTGTTCCACATACCACCCTCAACCATCCTAATGCATGTGAAGTTTGTATTCCCGATGATTTAAAAAATTCTCAAGTGGAAAAACTTCACTGCCCAGTGGCTGCCACTGGAAACACCTGCTTTTCATCCTTTGTAGGAAACTGCCCTTTTTGGCAAACCATCTTTCTTTTCTTTTTCTGTAATAAACAAATGTCTCTCAGCAACTATGTATACAGAAGGCTTTTCCTTTCTGGGCCTCAACCCCAACACTCACACACACTGTACACACACACACACACTGTACACACACACTGTACACACACACACACACACTGTACACACACACACACTGTACACACACACTGTACACACACACTGTACACACACACACACTCATATGCTCTCATATGTGCACATAGTCTCTCTCTCTCACACTTGCATCAGAGAAGACAGATACCACCTACGAGAAGAAATCAGGAGATATTGATTTGGACTTTCAGCCTCCAGAACTGTGAAAAAGTACGTTTCTGTTCTTGGAGACCCCTCACTTGAGGAATTTGTGTTACAACAGCACTGTAATTTATTGAAAAGTGCAGATTCCCAGCCCCAGTCTGCTGTTAGTGGTGTGGAAATTTGCATGTTTCCTGGCACACGAATGTCTCCTTGTCAGAAAGGGTACTCGATGAAAGTTCCTTAAATGACAGATTACGGAACATTCGTGAGGTGTCAGGCTTTGTGCCAATTGGCTTCCCTGTGAGTTCTCACTTTATTGTCACAGAATGGCAGGGATAAACACCATTTGCTCTTGCGTAGGTTCGGATTCATGATGACTCAGAGTAGAACTGTCCTTCATCAGGTTTCCACGTTTCTGATTGGTCAGAAGTAGATTGCCAGGACTTTCTTCTAAGGTACTCTGGGTAGTCTCTCTCAATTAGCATGAAAAGAACACAGGTTAATTGTCTGCCCATCCCAGGGATATCTGAATCCTTGTTGTTGTTGTTGTTGTTGTTAGGTACCATTGAGTCAGTTCCAACCCATAGCAACCCTGTATAGGTTTCTGAGTCTGAAAATCTTTATGAAAGCAGAAAGTTTCATCTTTCTCTCGAGGAGCAGCTGGTGGGTTTAAACTGCTGACCAAGGGGTTAGCATTTCCAGTGCTTATCCTAAAGCACCACCAGGGCTCTAGGAGGAAGCTCTTATTATCAACAGTCCTCCCTGCTGTAGATCAGGACAGTTGGCCAGTTAGCTCAGCCAGGATTGGGACCCAGGTTCCACACTAGAGCATTAGCACGATTGAGTTATCTTCCCAAGAATGAACGTCTTAAAAGGACCTCCAGTGGTGAGGTTTCACGTCACAGGACTGGAGAGCACATTCCTCAATGCCACAGTGTCAGGAAGAGTTAGACACTTTTGACAATTCAATAGCCCCCTTTGAGTTTGCCCAAATGGCACCTGTTGTTGAAGCCAATCGAGTTTCCAATTTAATTTCATCTGCCTGCAAACAATCTTTCTCATTAGGGGGTGGAATGATGATAGGATTCTTCCAGCCATGCAATTTTACTTTCTACAGGGACAATGCATAAATACAGTCACTGTTATCTGCAAGGAGAAAGGAAGAGACACCTTCCTGACTGCCTATAACGAGGAAGCAAGTGTCTGGGTAGGGAGAGAGGGAGGGAGGGCATGAGGCAGGCTGAGAAGTGGCATGCGTAGGTGCAGCTGTATACGGACTTCCTAACAGACAGTTTGGTCTTTGCCCATTGTGAGCTGTCACTTGTCCACTTGTAGGCTAGTCATGGTGTCTAACAGAATCCAAACACTTCTGTTATCCAGGAGGCCAGGAAGTGGATTTTCCATCTATTAGAGATGAACTCACAGCATGGGCATGAGGGACTCCTTCTGTTCTTCCACGCTGAGCTAAGCGGATGCACTGGTTCACTAATAAAGTTGGTGGTGATAACAGAGGGACGGTGGCCGCTCAGTGGTGTGTTCCACACGAAGCCCCCACTTTCCTGTCAGTGGAGGCTGTGCGTTGCCGTGATTCTGGGTAGGTTTGACTAGAGTGTGCAGCCTAAGGAAAGGATGGCAATCAATTCCCAACAATCATATGGATCACAACATTCTGATCCAGAAGAGGGCGTGGGATGGCACAGGAATGGGAGGTGTTTTGTTCCATTGTGAATGGGGTCACCATGAGGCCGAGGTTGACTTGATGACAGCTAACAAAAAACCAGCAGTGCTATCACTGCTTACCGTTTGCTTGCCACTGTACTAGGCTAGTTGCATGTTAAGTGTTGGAATTCACAGCAACTCAGTATAGAGTTTCTGAGGAGCGACTGGTAGGTTTGAGCTGCCAACCCATAGCAACCCTGTATAGGTTTCCAGTGCTTATGTACAGCGCCACATCAGGACCCATACGTTCCACTACTGAACCCTCACAATAGCTCTGTGAGGCAGGGTGCTCATACCCATTATATAGAGGAGGGAACTGAAGATGAGTTAGTCTCGGTAACCTGTTTAATGGTACACAGCTGCTAAAAGATGGAGCCAGGGCTGGAACGTAGACCAACCTGACATCAGATATGTGCCTCCTCTAACATCCCTCAGCACCCATCCTCCAATTGAATTTCAGTCATGACATAGCCTGGGTCCTCTCATCATGTGCTGCAAATGGGGATGGTATCCATGACAACCATGAAGCACCACACATTGCGTTTGGAGATTTGGGGGGCATTTAGAAACTTCCTTCACTTTTCCCCAAGGAGTTTCTTAGAGAAGCAGGTGGGAGGATACTGTCGGAGGCTTCATTTTCTTTTATGAGTTATTGGTGACAGAGTGTTCGTGTGTGTTTGCATGTTCTGGCAATACTGGTATTTTATTAAAGTTTTAGCTTTTACAGGGAGTCAGGGTTATAACTGGTGCTTTGGGAGAGTGGGTGTCAAAGTTGGACTCACTCTGGCATGCACAAGGTGATTTCAAGTCCTTTGCTTGAGAGAGGCACATGTTAACAGAAACATGCCCTTTCTTCTCTTCAGGCCAAGTCTGGAAGATTATACTAGCTCTGTGGCTCGCAAAAGGAAAATAAATTACAGACATGGCCCTGGGCGGTGGACTTGGGAGGGAAAGACAAATGAAAAGAGTGATGGCGAAAGAGGTGACAGACAAAGGGAAGCCGGGATTCCTTCAGATGACCCCGCGGAGCACCGGAAGTGTGGGGCAAACGTCTTGTATCTGCCCTTCCCACGTGCGCTCCTTTGACTCTTCATCTCACCTGAACAGTAGCCACATTTCCCACACCTGCTCTCCTTCTTCTCCTGGCGGGAGGGTGGGGGTCACACTTTTCTTTCCTCTCTGTTCCGGCACCTGAGCAACTTCTCAATTCCTGAAAATTCCACCCATGGCCTCTACCCCAGTACCCCTTTCCTGCTCAGTGTCTCCCAAGTTCAGCACATTCTGACTCTTGGTTACGGCTTCCTCTTTTGTCATCACCAGTTCATGTCCTTGGAGGGTTCGATATTCACACCAGGGACTCTTCCAACACCAAATGGTCTCTCTTTCTTGGCTTCTGCAATCTCAAAGACATTCTTCTCTACATTTTAGTCACCCCAGCACAATCTTATCCTAGATTTTGTTAGTTGCTATTGAGTTGGCTTAAACCATTATTCATGGTATGTGAATAATTTCTTTTATAACAATCAGCACAAGGCTGGTCTCTATGAGTTGAAGGCAAAGATAGTATAGGTGTTCTACTTTTCCAACATGTTATTCTCCTCCATAGTCCTTGATATTCATCACTGCTCCTCCCTTCCCTCAAGTCCCAGGGTTCTGAAACACCTTACAACATCTCGCAAAACTCAACAATTGTCAAAGGACATGACTCACAAAATGGGGGAGGCTTTTGAGTTCCGAATCCATAATTCAGAGATCAGTTTGGAGGAATCTTCTCACTTATACAGTCTCAGGAGCTGAGGAGCCCAGATCAGTAGGTCCAATGATAGGCTGTTGATGTACAAGGCTGCGGGAGCCGGTGAGTCAGGTCAGGTGATGGCCTGAAAGTCCCATGAACTGGAGGTCAGAAGTCATGTGCCAGATGCAAGATCCAAGGCAAGAGAGCAAGGGTTTCTAAAGCAGTCTTGTAAATTGAAGTCAGACCATGTCTCCAAGAGACACTAAGGGTGGGGACATGAGTCACACCCTCTACCAAAGTGGGGGCATTCTCCATACTTAGAGCCATTATCATCTTTCATATGCATTTCAAAATAACCATAGGCACACAGGTTAGGATTTACAACATATCATACAATGGAGAAATTGGACTACAAGGACCATGATCAATAATTAGCTGCTCTGCACATGGTAACTCATATATGACAGAAACATTCTGGTCGTGTGCTTTCTTAACGATCACTGGAATGTTGAGTCTTGTTGTGGCCAACTAAGGGTGTATCTTCCAACCTAAGAGTGGAATCCTAGATCTGATGGTGGTGAATCTTAGAACGTTTACCACTTAAAGCTGTTTTACTTACTGTTTACCCACGTATGCTGTAAATTCCTTGGATAGTAAGTAAATACCTTGAATTTACTTGATATGGCTTTTCTAGCCAATGACTTCTTCATTACCACCAAGTGACTGGGTTGTTGTTGTAAAGTGCTGTTGAGTCATTTCTGACCCATAGCGACCCTGAATAGGGTTTCCGAGGAGCAGCTGGTGAACTTGAACCACCAACCTTGCAGTTTGAACAGATTTGCAGTCTGGCTCAATAACTCACAGCGCCACACCAGGACTCCAAGTGACTGGGTGGGGCCATGCAAATAGAGTATACAGGACTCTAAGGTTGGGATTGGTTAGTTTTGCCCTCCAGGTTTAAAAAGAGCCGTCTCAGAAGCGAGACAAAATACAGCTCAAGCACACATTGACAGAAAACTTCCAGAGGTTCAAGCCAGATTCAGAAGAGGCCGTGGAATGAGGGATATCATTCCTGATGTCCTATGG
>NW_006408574.1:12684792-12713055 GCF_000296735.1 Chrysochloris asiatica
TTCTGCTGTGCATACGGTTGTTATGAGTCGGTACCAACTTGATGGCACCTAACAACAACAATGTATGAACTGGAACCCCAGAAGCAATATCTTTTGACTACATGGGTGGAGATTTCTGTTTCTTATTGTAAATTAATCAATCCTCTTTGGTTTTCCTGATTCTGGCCTACTCTGGGCCACTGATAGGTCCAAGTTTTTGAGTCTGCAAGAGAGCACGCCAGACCCCGGGCTGCACAGTGGTCAATTTCCCAGAGCACACCCCTTGGACGGGTCTGTGTGATCCTCTGCCTTTCTTTCTCCAGGCAGCATTCTCGACATGGCTGTATTTTGTACAGATTTCCCATGTACAACTTCATCGTCTAGCTTTTGGGTTTGGAGGGTCACAACTTTGTGGGAATCCGATTGATCTCGATTTCTATCTTCTTGGCTTTCTCTCTGTTCTCCTGGTTTCCTCACCCTATTCAGCAGGTCTTCATGGCTTCCTTCAGCCTATGGGAAGCATTTGAGACCCCTGAATGTGGCATTCAAGGCTTTTCACAGTCTGGCTTCACTGGCGTCCCTTACTTCTCAGTATTCTTCTATACTACCCCCGCATTGCTTTTCCTTCTGAATTTTCAAAATCCTGGCTATTGAATATACTGTTTTCTCTGCTTTAAGAATGTTTCCTGTATCTCTGTCAACCCAAATCTTATCCATCCTTCAAGACTCCCTTTCTTCCACACATCCTTTTTCTCTCTTCCCTCATCCCTTCCCAATCTAATATGGTTATCCATGTTGTTGAAGAGCAGAGAGCTAAGTTAATATCTTCTAAAATACTCGTCCCCAGAAGAGTTCAGGGTTACATAGTGAGTGGAAGCCAGCACACTGTTAGCTTTACTCTTTGTCACATTCATTGTTGCTAACTCCTTTCCTCCTTCTTCAGTCTAATGACGGCTGCTCATCAGGATGCTTCCCAGATAAGGGAAGATCTGAAACTACCCAGATACAGTCATCCCTGTGGTCCTGCTTTGGACCAGGCAGGTCCAATCCAGGCAGGACACTCTGTCCTCATTATCACCTCTACACTTGGCTCCTCTGTTCTTAGCAGGGTCAGTGAGGTGGGCTGGGAACTGAGTGTTGAAACCAAAGTGCTAATGAGGATGAAGACTGCCCAGGCATGGAATCTGCCTCTCTCTGGACCCCCTTGAAAATGTTAATGCCACGAGCTCTCATCTTCCCTCTCACTGCTAAATCCAAATGGATTTTTGTGCCGCTGCTTTCTGGGGTACGCAGTATATAGATTGTGTTAGTTCTAAGCAATACATTGTCTGTCCCCTGGGGAGGGAAATTAATCAAATATTAGATTGGTACAGAAGGTTCTCACGGTTTTTACAAAAAGAAGACATAATTTGTGTGGGGGGAGTGTTTTAGAGAACAGCAATCCATCTGGTATGTAAATCAAATTTCTGTTTAACAAACATCTTTGGAGCACCTGCTATGTGTTAGGCTTTGGGCTAGGTGGTGGGAATACAAATAAATATTGAACATGAATTCAGTACTTGCTTTATGACAGGAACCATGAGCTAAGGGTCTCTGGGATGGTTTTATTTGGTGTTGACTGCTAAGTTGAAACTGTGGGTCCCAGAGTCCCCGTCCTGTATGGTTCTGGTTAGGGATGACCCCAAGAGAAATGTGAATGTGATTTGGAAGGTACAAGGGAAGCAACAGGCGCCATGCTCAGGAGGTGGGGTGGGACACCAGGCAGGCCTGCAGCAGAGGCAGGTCCTCACCGATCTGCTGCTCCCCCTGTTGGTCACTGTTGAGGCTGCAGGCCTTTCAGCTCCTACACAGTCTTTTCTTTAGCTTCCTGAACCAGATGCTTGAGCAGCTTCCTTTAGGAGAGTGCCTTCGTTTGTGAGATAGAGGTGAAGCAGGTGTGGGCTCAGTTTTGTCCTGGTGGGCTCTTTCTCTCTACTCTGTATCCAGCTTTTCTTCCTAAATGCTAGCTCTGTCGACTTACAGTGACTTCAGTCCTGCCACCCGATGTTGAGCCTGTGTCCCATTGTGGTCTCTGTTGGTGATTTGTTTGTAATTTTCCACTTGTTGTTATGTGCCGTGGAGTTGGTTCCGACTCATAGTGACCCTGTACAGGGTTTCCAAGGCTGTAAATCTTTACGGGAGCAGAAAGCCTCACCTTTCTCCCGCAGAACAGCTGGTAGTTCTGAACTGCTGACCGTGTGATTAGCAGCCCAATTCATAACCACTACGCTACCAGAGCTCATTAATTCTCCACTAGCTTCTCTCATATTGTAAGGGTAGTTCAATGGTAGAATTGCCACCTTCCATGAGGGAGAACTGGCGAGTGTACCTCAGCGCTGCCTTACTTGTGTGACCATTGCGTGCTGCTGTGATAAGCCGGGTTCAGAGGAGCTTCCAGACTTAGGCAGACTAGGAAAAAAGGCCTGGCAACAGACTTCCAAAAACTAGTTGTTGAAACCCCTGTGACTCACAATGGCTCAGTGTCATTGTGCAGAGGGTTCCCATGAGTCAGGGGCCAATTTGACAGCAGCTGGTGTGGAGCTGTGGGTTAACGCGCTGGACTGCAAAGTCTGTCTGAACTGCAAGGTAGGCGGTTCAAACTCACCAACCACTCCTTGGAAATTCTACACAGGGTTGCTATGGGTTGGAACCAATTCAACGGCACGTAACGACAATAACAATAATAAATCTATAAAATATATCTATATTCCATATCACTCAGGTGGCACTGGTGTGGGGACTGGGTAGTGGGTAGGGACCTGAAGGACCTTGGGGTGATTAGTGATGAAGCCCCGAAGGACAGTCAGGAAGTTCCTGACTTGAAGAGCTGCCAGGAGTCTGGAGAAAAGGCGGCCCCTGTCAAGTAGTGGTCACAAGTTTGACAACACCAGATGTGGCACTGTGGAATCAGCACTGGACTGAGAACCACAAGGTCAGTGATTCAAACCTACCAGCTGCTACTTGGATACCCTGTACAGGCTTGCTATGAGTCAGAACGGACTTGATGGCACTTCACAACAACAATAGCAATGTCTGCAGTAATGTGAAAAAAAGGAATACGTATCTAATGAGCTGGTGGATTTAGTTAAGGAGAAAACGTTTTCTTAGGGTTAAAAAAGGAAGTCAAGGTGCATCTGTAAAACTCTGTTAAAAACTCAGCAGTACTTAGAGCCTGTGTCTTTAGGTAAGCATTAGTACTGCCCCGAAGTTTGTTGTTGTTATGTGCCGTCAAGCTGGTTCGATACATAGTGACCCTTTGCACAGAACGAAATACTTTCCAGCCCTGCACCAACCTCACAAGGGAACCCGAAAGCTAGGCTCCTAGATCTTCATAGGATGAATGGCTTCATAGGGTGTCAGTAGAAAATTGGGACTAGTAGTGGATGATGGCTTAGAAGGATGAATTACTTTTTATTTTTTTTTAATGTAGAGTCCTGGTGTGGCAATGTAGAGTCCTGGTGTGGCACACTGGACTGCTAACCACCACGTTGGTGCTTCAAACCCACCAATTGCTCTTCAGAAACCCTTATACAAGGTGGCTATGACTTGGAACCCACTTGATGGCACTTACCACCAACAACAATGTGTGATGCATTTCTTACCCCCCTTCCTCATTAGCTATTTTTCCCCCAGTGTGAGCATGCGCGCACACACACACATCCCTAGCCCTCTGCTTCCTAATCGGGAGCTCAGAGCCCCAGTCATAAAAGCACAGGTTGTGAAAGGCCTCACTAACGCTGTGGACAGCTTTACAGGGATGCGTGGAACGGGAAAAGATTTTCCCTGGAGGGAAAGGTTTGCTAATTGGTTGTTAGTGGAAGAACTTCCTAGGCTTGTAATTTCTGTGCACATTTTCTTGAACGCCTGGATGTATGGATCTATCCCTGCTAACTCTCCTCACTTGGGTTGGCTCTCAACCTCCTCCCTCTTCCAGTGAACATCCGAACATCCGGCTCCCCAGCGCTGTGGAGCTTTTTAGATTAGCTGAGCCAGCAGGTGGGCAGCAAAGAAATTGGAAACCAACAGCAGGTCTAAATGACAAATCACTGTAGACTAGGTTGTGAGAACCCACCCAGCAAGGGTTCCAGCACCCTCTGAACCCCAGAAACACCAGCTCGGAACACTCACTCATGGGAGCCAGCCAGAGGAGTGCTGTGCCCCCCTTCAGTTATTTTCTGTCTGTCTCCACATGGCCTGGTTTAGCCCCTGAAGGCACACTTGGACTGTGTGTTTGTGTGTGCTGAGGGCAAGGATGGATCTGGAGTAAGGACTCCTATGCTGTAAGTACGGGGCACAGCAGACTGAGTTGAGAGACAGAAAAGAATTCAGAGTCAACATTTGTTGACCATTGACATATGTACCAGGCACTGTGCTTTCCCTGCCGTGGTTCTTGTAGTGGTTCTAACAGTTCTGTGATGTTGTGATTGTTATTGTTAGGTACCATTGGGTCAGTTCTGACTCACTGCTGCCCTACATACAAGTGAACAAAGTACTTCTGGTCTGGTGCTATCTTCCTAACCCTGGCTGTGTTAGAACACACTGTTGTGGTCACTGTACCAATCCATCGGCCTGAGAACTTCCCTTGATGCAGGGACTTTCTCTAATTTCTTGTTATTAACTGTCTTCAAGATAGTTCCTATGTATAGTGACCCTGTATAGGGTTTCTGAGGATTGGCCAGTGCGTTTGAACTGTAGATCTTGCAGTTAGCAGTCCAGTGCTTATCCTACAGTGCCACACCAAGACTTCTATCATTTAGGTACCATTATGGACTCCTGGTGTGGTGCTGTAGGAGCAGTACTGAACTGTGAACCACAAGGTCGGCAGTTCAAACCCCCAAATGGCTCCTTGGAAATCCTATACAGAACTATCTCAATGACACTTAACAACAATTGTGTACACACATTTTACAAAGGAGGAGTAACACGATCAGCATTTCATCCTATCAATCTAACTCCAGAGGCCGTACTCTTAGCTATTATGTTGGCTTGTTGTTGTTGTTATTGTTGTAAGCTGTTGCCATTTTGACGCCCAGTGGGATGAAACGCCGCCACCTGCTTCTACGCTATGCCCAGGCTAGGTCACAGATTGGGCTGTTGTGATCCGTACGTAGGCTTTCCATTGACTGATTTTTGGAAGTAGTCATTAAGTCTTCCTTCCTAGTCTGTCTTAGTCTGGAAGGAAGCGCCACTGAAAGTTGTTAACTATCACAGCAACACACAAGCCTCCATTGATAGAGGAGTGGAGATTGCACATAAGGTATACGGACCGGGCCTTGAAACTGGATGAACCTAAACTAGAGGCTGAAGCCTCATAAGAAGCAGGGGCAGCATCCACTGAGGCCTGTCCAGTCCCGGTTTTATTCACCATTGGCTTTCCAATGGGCACCATGTTCCCAATGCCTGCTGTGGTTCATTGCTGTCTAGTGGATTCTGACTGACATGCCCCATGTGTACAGAGTCAACACCTCCATAGAATTCTCAAGATCATCAGGGGTTGGGGTGGCCTTTTCTTAAGGTGGTGGTGGTGGTTATGTGCATGGAGTCTGTTCTGACTCATATTGACCTTGTAGAGGGTTTCCAAGGCTGTACATCTTTATAGGAACAGAAAGCCTCATCTTTCTCCCTCAGAATTGCTGGGAGTTTCAAACTGCTGATCTTGAGGTTAGCAGTCTTACTCATAACCATTATGCTACCAGAACTCCTTAAGGTAGTCTCTGGGAATTCATGTATGTGAATTTTCTCTATCCTCTGAAATGTTGACAATTTGGAGCAATGGTCTCATTAAGCTATAAGTACACTGCTTTGTGGGAGTCCTAGTGTGGTGCTGGACTGAAAGATCAGTTTGAATCACAAAGTCCGCAGTTCAAACTCACCAGTGGCTCTTTAGAATCCCTATACAGGTTTGCTATGAGTTGGAATTGACTCAGCGGCACTTAACAACATTAACAACAACAACAACAACACTGTTTTGTAGGTTCCTGGGTGATGCAAATGGTTAAGTACTTGACCTCTATCTGAAAGGTTGGCAGTTTGAACCCACCCAGAGACACCTTGGAAGCCAGGCCTGGAGCTCTGTTTCTGAAAGGACACAGCCTTGAAGACTTTATGAAGACTTTTCTTCTCTGTACGCATGGGATCACCATGAGTCAGAATGGATCCACTGACAATTTACAACAAAAACAATGCTGTCCTGTTGTCAGAACCTGAGACTACGCCCCATATTGTCTATCCTGTGGGGTCCTTCATGAGGGTACAGGAACCTGAGGGTCTGAGATAGGAGTCCTCCTCGTATGCGCTGTGTGATGCATACCGCTTAGCCCCAAGGATGTGGAGGCCCAGGGCTGCACCGGGGTAAGACAAAGGAGTGTGTGACCAAGGGTATTCTGTGGGGAGAGCAGCAGACAAGCAGGGACAACTCACTCTGAGTAGAAAGGGACCATTGATCTAATCTCCGCAGAGAAGGCAGGCCACGAATGCTCCACGGAAGCCCCTTGCATGCCAGGAACTGTGTGTGCATTGCTTCATGCAAACTTAGAAATCCCCAGTCCCAATGGTGCTTTTATCTTACACAAGGAAGCTGGAGTTCAGAGAGGTTACGAAATATACCCAAGTATGTCCAGTTAGTGAAGTCAGTCTTAGAAGAATACAAGTAGAAAGCTCCTTAGAAGTGAGGGTGGCAAGACATTGGCTTGCTTACTTTCTAAGTTAGGTCAGTGAAGGGCGAGAGGAGGGGAGGGGAGCTGGACAGAGGTGGGAAGGCGGGAAGGCTGGGGGAGGAGAATGGGTTGGGTGGTTGGGAACTGAGCAGGATAAAGCCCTGGATGAACTGAAGAGATGAATAAGACAGGGCCCAGACCAGGCCTGATACCATGGCGAGGAATTTGACAACACAAAACCAAAGCGAAACAATGAATAAAGTTGGTCTTCTTTTTCTCAGACCTTCTTAGTGGCTGTCTTCTGCTCTCCATGACATTCCAGGGCTGTGTGATTCTATGTGGAGTTAACACACAGCTGGTTGAAGGTCTGAAACTAAGATTTTCAAAGAATCAAGAATGAGAAGGTATTTTGTTTCCAAATGGATGAGTAAAATGCCAGACAATCAATCCAAGTGTACTTGGACCATCTTTCTAGTTGGGAACTGGACAGAAGGAAGATTGATGGCGTATTGTACAAACATTTCCCTTAAAATAATACACTTAGCCTGCCTTTGAGAACAGTCTCAAAAAATGCTTCTTCAGAATCTGTACACAGTTCACTATTAACTGTAGAAAATTCCTCCCAGAAATCCATAAATAAGCAACTGTGTAATTAAATTAGCCCCCAGCTATCTTAAGCAAATACCTTACCAGGGAAAGTGTGCAATCTAACTGGCCCGTTGATTCTTGGTTTTTTTTTTTTTTTAAGCTTCAAGAAAGAATTTAAATGGGAACCTGGTGTATCACTCCCGTTTCAAATCCTCTGGAGCAGATAAACATTATCATGAAACTGGCCAAGGATGAAATTTAAATAAGTAGTGATTGGAAAGGATGACAGTAAGAGTTTCCAACCCACAAAAACAGACAAATTAGTTTAATTAACTGCAAATTTTGGAGGACAAAGATATGGGGGGAATTATTTAGGTTGATGTGTAATGCATATTCAATATTTTTGTAAACAAACCAATCAGGAGGAAGGAACCCCACCAATATAATTATTCCTCAATATGGGCCACCAAAGAGCAATTTGGAGCCCAAACCATTGTTTTCTGTTTTTTTCTTGTAAGTTGCTATCCACTCATATGTCAGCACAGATGACAGGCCCATCCTCATCACAGTGGGCCTTTCTCTGTTTTGCCGTTACAGTGCTAGCCTGACTGTAGCTCCACAGTTATGTGTAGTTGTACACGAGTAGACTGGCTCTCATGCATTACCGTTTGAACAGGGGACATAGGGGCAAACTTGATGCCAGAGGCGACCATCTCCTGATGGTTGGTTGAGGAGTGGGTCTAGGGGGGGAATTTATCATACCAATGAACAGTGGAAAATCATTACTTTGGCCCAACAGTTACCAAGAGATGCCTTCAAAGACAATGTGGACAACTGAATTCTACTGTAGAAAGCAGGAAATGGCTGAAAGATGAATACCTGTGTTTTATTGAGTATTCAAAGGCATTCAGTTGTGTGGACCATAACGAATTACAGTTAAGATTATGAAGAATAGGAATTCCAGAACATTTAATTTCTGATACCAGGCTGATAACCAGAACAGAAAAGAATACACGTCAAAGCCCTGGAATGGGAGACTCAGAAGAGGTATAGTGAGCTCCTTTGGGAGTCTGGTCTGGGATACTGGATTATTGGCAGGACTGTGGAGAGTGACTCATGCAGAACTGTAAATAGATCAAGAGGCAGTTGTTCTAACAGAATAAGGGAATACTGTGTGGTTTAAAATCAGTAAAGGTGAGTAGCAGATTGCATCCTGTCACCATACTGCTGAGCAAGTTATCTGAGAAACTGGACTATATGAAGAAGAATGAGATGTCAAAATTGAAGGAAGACTTATTAACAACCTATGATATGCAGATGACCCAATCTTGCTTGCTGAAAGTAAAGAGGACTTGAAGCAGTTACTGATGAAGATCAAAAACCCCAGCTTTCAGTATGGCTTTCTCCTCAACACTAAAGACAATGAAAATTCTCACCGATGGTCCAATATCATGATAAACTGAGAAACGATTGAAGTTGTTAAGGATCTCATATTATTTTGACCAACAATCAACTCTCATGGAAGCAGCAATCAAGAAATCACAGGACGTATTGCATTGGAGAAAGTTGCTGCAAAAGACCTCTTTAAAGTGTTAAAAACAAAGATACAACATTGAGGACTAAGGTGCATTTGACCCGAGCCATAGTATTCTCAATCACCTCATACGCAAGTGAAAATTGGACAATTACATTTGAATTACGGTGTTGGTGAAGAATATTGACTAGACTGTAGACTGCCAAAAGAATGAACAAATGTGTGTTGGAAGAAGTGCAGCCAGAATGCTCCCTAGAAGAGAAGATGGTGAGACTTTGTCTCGAATACTTTGGACATGTTATTCAGGAGGGACCAGTCTCTGGAGAAGGTAGAGTGCTTGGTAGAGTGGGGGCTTGGTGACAAAGAAGACAATTAATGAGAGAGAATGACACAGTGGTAGCAACAATGAGCTTAGACATAGCAACAGTTGTGAAGATGACGTAGGAACAGTCAGTGTTTCGTTCTTTTGTACACAGGGTTGCTGTGTGCACAACAGAACTGATGTGATGTCACCTAATGACAAGAACTTTCTCTACTATGAAATCAGGGTGTTCTTTAATAATTTTCTTAAGTATTGTCTTAATTTCCTAGAGCAACTTTAGCACAAATGCCACAAGTGGGTGCCTTTACAGAATGGAACTTAATTTTCTTGCAGTTCTGGAAGCAAAGATTCCAAATCAAGGTCTTAATGGTTTCTATTCCTTCATTATAGGTAATCCTGGGAGCTTCTCCATTCCTTGGTTTACGGAGGATTCTCACATGGTATCTGCCTTTTCCTGTGTGTATCTCTGTGTCCGTCTTGATCTTGTTATAACTCAGGAGTGAGTAGGTTTAAGATGCACCCTACAGTGATGTGACAGTTAAGCTTTTGTATCAACTTGAATGGGTCAGGATTCACAATGATTTGACAGTTAAGACATAGTCATTTCTTATGATGAGATCTGCTTTGAGCAGCCAATCAAATGATTGTGTGAGCCATTTCCTTGATCTAATAAACCTCTTTCTCATAGGATAAGCATTGGACTGGTAACTGCAGATTGGCAGTTCAAACCCACCAGCAGAAACTCCTTGGAAACCCTATAGAGGGTCATTATGAGTTGGAGACAACTTGATGGAAATTAACAGCAAATATAAGAGAGAAAAAGAGAACATGGAAGATCTATTAATTTGGTCTGTCCACTGATCCTAATATTTTATTTGATTGTTTTAATTACTGCCCACCCTCTTTCTCCTCCCCATTCCACCCCAACCCAACAATCCTCTGTGGGGCAGGTGTAGCTGTCATCACCATACAGGGCACCCTGATGTGTACTGCCACTCAGGTCTTGACCAGTCATGTGACTCTATTTCCTTGGACACAGTGACACATTCAGAGTTACGTCCGTGATCCAACCAGAGCCTATCAGAATTCCTTCCTGGGAGTGAGTATCTGCAGAAGAGACATTTGGAGGAAGGGAGTCCTTTCTGAAGAGACATAGAAGAGAATGAGAAGAATGTGACATATGATTTTACCATCGTTGAACTCCTAACTTCAGTCCTTGAGGCTCTGCTTCTTAATGCCCTCTCTCCTTACTTCCCTTCCCTTCATGTATGCAACATTGATGAGCAGAACTGATGATGTTCTAGACACTTTTCTAAGGTGAGATGATGGTGGAAAAGACAGAGAAAGCATTTTCTCTCTTGCTGCTTATATCCTTGGAAGAGGAAGTGGATTATAGATTAGTAAATAAATGATTACACTAACTGCAGGTGGCAAGCAGTGCTTTCAAGGAGATAGAGTAGGAAGGGTGATGTGAGAAAGCTTGACACAGGGTGAGGAGGAGCTAATTTAGCTCGAGTGCTCTGGCACTGCTTCATTCAGGAGGTGACCACTGAACCGATGCCTGAAGGACAAGAAAGCAGGGTTTCAAACTGGTTAAAACCAGCTCAATCATAGCCAATGCAGTGAAATTGGAACAGATCCAAATTTGTAAATGTGGGTGTACCAGGCTGATAACCAGAACAGAAAAGAATACACGTCAAAGCCCTGGAATGGGAGACTCAGAAGAGGTATAGTGAGCTCTTTTGGGAGTCTGGTCTGGGATACTGGATTATTGGCAGTACTGTGGAGAGTGACTCACATTCAAAGCAATGTGGTTGGTCACCATCTTTGAGCCGGGCACAATTATTTCCTATTCTGATGCAACACATGCGCTGCTCTTGTTTTCTAAGGGACCATTAGGTTTCTAGCAGGGCGTTGACCTATAGCTTCTCCCAATCCAATTATCATTATGGTGCACTCACATTTTACAAATATGAGTGCATTCCAGATATGCTTGGTTGGCCATGACTGAACCAAGAAGGACTGCTTCAAAACCCTTCAAGAAAGAGCCAAGCATGCGGAGGGCTGGAGGGTGAGCAAGCAGTCCAGCAGAAGGAGCACCCAGAAGAAATCCCTAATGAGGGAGATCTTATAGCGTGTTAAAGACATAAAGTGGTGATGGTAGAACAGAGGAAAATGAGGAGAGAGTGGAGTATGATAAGGTTGTTGTTGTTGTTTTGTGTTGTCAAGTCGGTTCCAACTCATAGTGACCCTGTAGACGGGTTATAAGGAGTGGCTAGTGAGTTTGAACCACCCACCTTGTGGTTCAAACCGACCTTGAGGCTCAGTGTTTTATCCCATAGTGCCCCACCAGGATTCCAGGATAAGGTTGGAGACTATATAAACATATATATATATGTTTATATAGTCTCCAACCTTATCCTGGAATCCTGGTGGGGCACTATGGGATAAAACACTGAGCCTCAAGGTCGGTTTATATATATATATATATATAGGGAGCTCTGGTAGCGTAGTGGTTACGAATCGGGCTGCAAACCTTAAGGTCAGCGGTTCGAAACTACCAGCTGCTCCGCGGGAGAAAGATGAGGCTTTCTACTCCTGTAAAGATTTACACCCTCGGAAACCCTGTACAGGGTCGCTATGGGTCGGAACCGACTCGACCGCACTTAACAACAACAACATATATATATATATATAAATTTTTTTTGCCAGAAGGTGAGCTTTTATACTAGAAGCTATGGAAAGATTTTGGAGAGTTTTAGTAACTACTCAAAGTATAGGGAAGAAAGAGTGAAATACAGGAAACCATTTCAGTGTTTTTCTCTTATATAAACTTATTGTTAAGTTTCTTCGAGTTGGGTCTGACTCTTAGTGGCCTTTTATAGGGTTTCTGAGGCTTTAGATCTTTTCGGGAGCAGAAATCCTCATCTTTCTCCTATGGAGTGGCTGGTGAGCTCAAACCGACGACTTTGTAGTTTGTAGTCCAGTGCTTACTGTGTGGAGCCACCACACTCCCCTGTGTATGCTAAGATGATCTCAATACTAACAAAGGTAATAGGAATGTTGCACCTACTCTTCACTGAATGACTATCGCATCTGACATTCCACATTTATGACAATAGTGAACGATCTACTACCTGATTATTAGAGCAGTAATGAGTGATGTGTGTGGAGCATGACAAGCTATGGACAACATTGAGAAGTATGAGTATTCCAGAACACTTAATTGTACTTCTGAGAAATCTGTATCTAGACCAAGAAGCAGTTGTTCAAACAGAACATGGGAACACTGAATGTTTTAAAATTGGGAAAGGTGTGAGACAGGGTTATATTCTTTCACCATACTTATTCAACCTGTATGCTGAGCAAATAATACGAGAAACTGGGTTCTATGAAGAAAAATGTGGCATCAGGATTGGAGGAAGACTCATTAACAACCTGCGATATGCAGATGATACAACCTTGATCGCTGAAAGTGAAGAGGACTTGAAATATTTACGTATGAAGATCAAAGAGCACAGCCTTCGATATGGATTACATCTCAATGTCAAGAAAACAAAAATCCTCATCACTGGACCAATAAACAACATTCTTATCAATGGAGAAAAGATTGAAGTTGTCAAGGACTTCATTCTTCTTGGATCAACTATCAACACTTGCGGAAGTAGCAGTCAAGAGATCAGACGACGTATTGCATTGGGCAAATCTGCTGCACAGGAACTTTTTAAAGTATTGAAGAGCAGGTGCATTTGACCCGAGCCATAGTATTCTCAATCACCTCATACGCAAGTGAAAATTGGACAATTACATTTGAATTACGGTGTTGGTGAAGAATATTGACTAGACTGTAGACTGCCAAAAGAATGAACAAATGTGTGTTGGAAGAAGTGCAGCCAGAGTGCTCCTTGGAGGCCAGGATGGCTAAGCTTCATCTCTCCTACTTTGGACATATTGTCCGGAGGAAACAGTCACTGGAGAAGGATGTCATGTTGGGTAAGGTGGAGGGTCAGAGAAAAAGAGGAAGACCCCTAATGAGATGGATTGGCCAGATGGCATCATTGATGGACTCAAGTGTGGCAGCAGTAGTGAGTTTGACCCAGGATCAGACATTGTTTCATTCTGCTGTGCATGGGGTCGCTATGAGTCGGTTCCGACTCGATGGCACCTGACAACAACAACAACAATGAGCGATGAGTGTGAGGTGACGGCTGCTTGTGATGGTTATGGTTCTGTGTCAACTTGATCAGGTGATGATTCTCAGTGGTTTAGCAGTCATGGAATGACATAATCACCCCCCATTTTGTGATCTGATGTGGTGGTCCCCCATATCTGCATAGCCCTCCAGACTCTGTCTGGAGTGTTGCTATGGTGCTATGGGATCAGCACTAGACTGAAAGGTCAGTTTGAACCATGATGTCATCGGTTCAAATTCACCAGCTACTCCTCGGAAACCCTATACAGGGGTCTCAATGAGTTGACGGCACTTAGCAACAACAATAACACTTTCTGTGTAATGATCTTGTATTTGGAAGCTAAGCATATCAATAGTGAGGAATGGGTGTATCATATTATGATTATTAATACAGATAGTGTTGTAAAAGGATTCTCTCATCTCAGAAGCATCATTCAGGACCTAGGATCTTCTCATTGTTTAGCTGTGATGCCTGTGAACTTGGTCCTCAGGCGTCTGAGCTCTCTATACAAGATGGCAGCCCCACTTCCAGGCATTGTATGCCCACACACAATGCCTGCTTGATGATAGGTCAGTCTTCAGGTCAGCCTCTTCTAATTAGCAGGGAAAACTCTTCCCAAAGCCTCTTTACATCCTAAAGACGAGGACAGGGTTACGTGCCAAAGAGGGGATAGAATTGTCACACTTGTATTAGGCCTGGCACGGCTTACTTCTTTCTAGAGCCCATGGGAGGATAAACACCTGAACAAAATCGGGTTTCTACCAACAAGGAACAAGGAAGGCAAGGAATAGTATCAGTCATGATGGACTTGATCATTCTGAATAGTCCAGATAACTTTTAAAAACAACCTTTAGAAATGTATTTTTCTCAATCTTGCTCTGTCTGTGTGAACATCTATCTTTGATAGGAGGGGGGAACTTTGTGCAATGATGCTATTTCAGATTTCTTTATCAAAGTGTGGATTTCCATTTAACCAGTCTACTTGACCCATGGGATTTCTTTCATCTTCTTTGGGTTGAATGAGGCCAGAGACGGTGAATGACACCATTGCTGCTTGTGGGTCAATCAAGGATCTCAGGTAGCAGAATGGGTAAGCACTTAGCTGCTAACCCAAAAGTTGGTGGTTCAAACCCATGACTGGCACTACGGGAGATATGACTTGGCAATCTGCTTCTGTAAAGATTTGTTGTTGTTAAGTGCCACTGAGTCCTTTCTGACTCATAGTGACTCTGTATAGGGTTTCCAAAGGGTGACTGGTGAGGTTGAACCACTGACCTTGTGATTCAAACTGACCTTTTGGTCCCGTGTTTATCCTATAGCGCCACCCTGGGACTCTTATAAAGATTACAGCCTATGAGGCAGTTCTACTCTGTGCGAGAGGATCTCTGTGAGTTGGAGCTGCCTTGATGGCTCACATCAACAACACGGGTAAAGATGTACTGCTGCGGATGCCATGAGACAGACTGATATCATCCCTCTCCTGGCCCGTTCCCTCATCCTCTCCATCTTCATTTTGTTACTAGCATGCCCAGCTTCATTTTCCTATGCTGTTAATGTCTCATCTCCTGAAATTCACTAGTCGTTATTTCCTTCCTATTGTCCTCATTCAGGGCTACTATGAACATAATTCTGGTCCCCAAATTTCTTCATCATGAAATCATGAAGCTTCCGCTGTTGTTGTCTTCATGCCGCTGTGGATCATCTTGAAGCCACTGTGGACCGTCTTCCATTACATTGCTCATTTGTTTGTCCTATTCTTACCGAAAAGAAGTGCTACTTCTTAGGAGCTCCCAGACAGCAGCTCTGAATTCATTTCCAAAAGCCAAAATGCTTCTTCTATCCTCTGGGCTACATCAATGTCATTCAAAACAGAGCCAATATAATAATTTCTTACTGACCTTAGTCTGAGTTTGATTTCTGCCCCGTTAGCCATGTTCCTGACGAAAGGAACTTGCCTTGTGTAGATTGCATTCTAGATGGGAGAAGTAAGATGTGCAGATAAGTAAGGTTTAAGAAAGATTGACTTGTCCTGTTTAATTAATTGAGTCAGGGGCAGCAGAGGGCAGAGGGCATTCCTGGCTGTCAGTTGAGTGGTCTTTCCATTTCCTTGAAGCCTGTGAGGGTTCCTAACCAGCCTCAGTCACTATTTAAACTCATCTGAGTCAATGTCACCCAGCTGTCCCCAGGGAATCAGGGAATGTCAAAGTCTACTCTTGAACATAACTCCTGCCACCCTACTGTCATGCTTTCTTGAGCTTTACAATCTCTTTTAACTAAAACTTTCTGCACAAATCAGGTAAGTAGCTACCCTACTGGAAAGATTCAAGAAGAAATTACAACTCCCTTTTGCTTTCTGTGTCTCTACAAGAAGCAGCAGTTAAATAGCCCTGTTGTTGGGTTCTGAAGAGGCAATTCCGACTCACAGCCATCCCATATGACCGGACTGTAATCTTTACAGAAGCAGATTACCCCAGTCTTTCTCCTACAGTAGCACTGGGCTCGAACTACCAGCCTTGTGGTTAGTAGCTGTTTAACTGTTGAGCTGCCAGAACGCCTACAACATGCTTAAAACTCCAAATTCAATGCCATCAAGTCAATTCCAAATCACAGTGACCCTGTATATGATTTCTGAGGCTGTAAACCTTTATGGGAGCAGAAAGCCTCATCTTTCTCTTGTGGGGTGTCTGGTGGCTTTGCACTGCCAACCTTGTGGTAAGCAGTCTAATGCTTATCCTACAGTGCCACCAGGGAAGCAAAATATGATCGTCATCTGGGGAGGAGAGAGGAAGGAGACTTGGCAACTCATTAGGGGACCAGCTTGGATTTGTTTATCGCATGAGCTGACGCATAAGTCACCTGAAGTGCTGCAGAATGGGCCACAGATGAGGTATATTTTGACAAGTATGATTATTGAGATACATCCAGTCCTGAACAAATCCTCGATTCTCAGGGTTTGAAGGAGTCTTGGACTTTGCCTCATCATCTTAGACCATGCAGTCCAGGATGCTGAACCTGAGTCTCAGCTTTAGGGATTCACAGGTACTCTAAGGAGTCCTGGTGTGGCACTGAGGGTTAATGTGCTGGACTGCAAGATTGGTCTGAACTGAAAAGTGGGTGGTTCAAGCTCATCAGCCACTCCTCAGAAACCCTATACAGTGTGGCTATGAGCTGAAACCGACTCAACAGCACTTAACAGCAATTGCTGTTGTTGTTGTTATGTGCTGAACCACTATGCTACCAGAGCTCCTTAACAACAAGTACCCTAACAAAAATTGATAGATGTAAGCAATATTGGTAAAAAAGAGTGAATAGATTTAATTAGAATCTCAAAAGAGGGCTGTGCTTAAAACACAATAACAGCCACTGAGGCCCACCCCCCTTCTTCCCATCTGTGAGTTCTTAGAATACCTCTGCTTAGTGCCAGGGCATCTCTTCCCCAAGGACCACTCTTCTCTTCCAGCTCCCCCCTCCCCACCTTCTCTTTTGGGGAAAGCCCGTTTAGAGTCAAGTTTTCAAGCTCGGGTTTGTAGACCTATGAGGGGAAATGAAAGGGGTGAGTGTAATGGATAAACAAGGACCATGTTCCCATCATACTGCTTTCACCAGACAATTTTGAGAAAAACACTTTACTAGGTTAGAAAAGACTTTACCTAAGATTGTCGAGCCTGCATGTAAAATTTGCTTTTTTAAGCTGCTGAGCTTTGCTCATTTACCCTGATGAGCCCTGGTGGTGCAGTGAGTTAAACACTGGGTTGCTAACTGAAAGGTTGGCGATTTGAACCCACCAGTGTCTTCCCAGTAGAAAGACAAGGCAGTCTGCTTCCATAGCGATTTACAACCTCGGAAACCCTAAGGGGCAGTTCTACTTTGTCTTAGAGGGTCGCTATGGATTGGAATCAAGTTGACCACCGTGGATTTGGTGGGTGGGAGGGATATTAAGAGGCCTTGAATGGTTGTTGTTGTTGTTTAGTGCTGTTGAGTCAGTTCTGATTCATAGTGACCCTGTATAGGATTTCCGTGGAGCAGGTGGGTTTGAACTGCCAACCTTGTGGTTCACATCCAGTGCTGATCCTGCAGCGCCATGCCAGGAGTCCATACCCTGAATGGTACAAGCTTCATATTCTCAGCTACTAACTAAAGGTTGGTGATGCCAATCTACCCAGAGGAGCCTTGGAAGAAAGTTCTGGTGATCTGTTTCCAAAAAATCACCCATCAAAACCCTGTGGAGCACTGTTCTACTCAGGCACACATGGGGTTGTCATGAGTGGCAGCTGGTAACTGGAGGGGCTAGCAGGGGTACTTTAATAGAAACTTGTAGAAGCAGTAGAGTGTTAAAAAGGTACACATTCTGGAGTAAAAAAGTTGGGTTCAAAACCACTTCTTATGAGTTCAGTGTCTTTGAGGAAAAATTCTAACTGCTGGAAGTCAGCCTTTTCTCAGCCATCATAGAAGGGTTAAGAAAACCACCCTTACAAGGCTACTGTTCAACAGGGGCTGAGGGTCCCTGGTTCATGGTGGTCCTCTAGAAATGATATGTCCCCCCACCCCTGTCAATGATGGGATGAGCTGAAATCTGTCCCCAGAGGTACTCTCTCACGCTGACTTCAGGTCCCCTGGAGTCAGTCTATCTAATTGTCCCCCAGCAAAATGCATATCACACAAGCCTGATCATTCAGACCATTTTCAAACGCGTAATACAGTGAATACTTAGGGCACTTTAAGTGGCATTTCATTTATCTGCCAATTCACACTACTATCTAGTTCTAGCCCCCCATTTCCATTAACAATCATCCCCAATCGCCTCTGTCTCCATGGGTTTGCCTAACCTGTATAATTTATATAAACAAGGTAATAGATGTGACTTCTGTTTTCTCAGCTCTGAGCTGAGACTGCGGAGGCTCAGGCCATAGAGGGATTACCTGTGGCTACGGGACTGGTTTTCATTAGAAAATTATCAGGCCTTTCTTCCAAGCTACCTTCTGGGTGGATTTGAATCTCCAACTTTGTGCCTAACCGCTGAGTACCTTAACCATTCGTACCACCCAGGGCCTCCACTGCTGGACTGAGACCGCCAAAGACAACGGTGTTTTATGGCACAGTTTTGCCTGGGACACCTGCTCCTACACCTGCCAGTCCTCATCCAGCCACACTGATGCAGCTCACAGGCCTACTACCAACTGCTCTGCCAACCATCTGAGCGTGTCTGAGGCCAGCGGCACGGAGATGTCCAAGGTGGACAGGGGCGGCACTGGTACAAGCTAGCTGAGTCCAGCTGGACACTGCATGCTGTTTATCCTTGCAGAGCATGAGGGAGCCTCATTATAGGATCAGCATCCAACCAAACCTCAGCAGCCTGGCTGTGGCCTTCAGAAAGGCAGGAGACTGCCAGTGTGTGCAGCCGGGAGCAGCCGGGGCGATGAAATCATTCCCAAGGAAAAGCTTGTTTGAGCACCAAAGGTCATGCCTATGATTTGTCTGTGATTTTTTGTCAATATGGTTTTGCTAAGCAAGCACCACATAAAGAGCCCATTATGAGGACTGCAGGGGGGAAGCAGATGGGGGGGTGGGATTTGTGGGCAGACCCCGTTAAATGCACTATTGCTCCCATCCTTAAGTCTGCCTTTTGTTTACTCAAGTCCTAATTCATGAAGAGGGAGAAATTAGAGTAACTAGAAGTTTAGGGTCTCATAAAAGGCTTTCACTAGTTTCAAAGATATTCACAGATGGCTGCCCCGTAAACACTGTCGAGGCCCAGAACCGGCTGGGGCGGTGGGGCATGGAGCCATAAACTGTTTGTGTTTTGCTTTAATGGTTTTGGGTGGAGGCTGGAGAGTGGGCTACATATATCACTAGCTTTGGTTATGCATTTCTACTTTCCCCCTGGGCTCCCGCCTGTCCTTTCTCAATAGAGCACCAAGAGGAACTGCGGCACCAGCTCCCCACCAGGGCTTGGGAATTGGGGCGTCTCCATGATCTGTTTGCCAGGTGCAGTGCACCAGCTCAGTCAATGGGCTGCATCTGTGGGAACAGGAATGGCCCTTGAGTCACAGACAGCCTTGGTCGGGGCAACCCAAACTCCCCAGAAACAGAAGGGAGTTTGCAGAGCAGCCCAAATTGATAAGAGTCTCCCTGAAGCTTACGGAAATGCCACTTCAAATCCCACCTCCTCCATGAAGTCCTGAGTAATTTGCTGTCTTTGTTAGCCTCTGACTCATGGTGACCCCACGCACAACAGAATGAAACATGCAGGTCCTGCATCATCCACATGATTGGTTGCAGACCAGACTGTTGTGCTCCACAGTGTTTTCACGGATCTCCAGATGTTCATCTCCAGGCCTTTCTTCCTGGTCTGTCTGAGTCTGGAAGCTCTGCTGAAACCTGTTCAGCATCATGGTAACATGCAAGTCTCCAGGAAGACACATGTTAACACACAAATCCACAGGGAGACACATGGTAACATGTAAGTCTCCAGGGAGACACATGGTAACACACAAACCCACAGGGAGACACATGGTAACACGCAAGTCTCCAGCGAGACACATGGTAATACACAAGTCTCCAGGGAGACACATGATAACACACAAGTCTCCAGGGAGACACATGGTAGCACGCAAGCACCCAGGGAGACATGGGGGCAGCTATTCATGAAGTGCACTGGTCAGCAATCAAACTAGGGTACCCATCTGAGGAGGGGAGAGGACTATTGCTGAACCATCAAATGCCCCCCTCAGAGCAGTTTGTTATTGGTAAGTGGTGTTGAGTTGGTTCTGACTCATAGCGACCCTATATAGGGTTTCCAAGGTTGGGCTGGTGAATTTGAACCGCTGATCCTGTGGTTCAAACTGACCTTGTGGTCCAGTATTTTATCCCAGAGCACCACACCAGGACTCCTGCTCAAAGCAGTTTAGAAGTGTTATTTCTTTCTCTGGTAAGTAAGAAGAGAGCAGAAACAACAGCTTCATGAGAGACTTAAATTACTTCCCTCTTTGCATTCTTCTATTCCTTAGTGGTGGCTATTGTTTTAGTTAAAACTAAGGAGTCCTGGTGTGCCACTGTGGGTTAAGGCACTGGAGTGCAAAGTCATATTGAACTGCAAAGTTGGCGGTTCAAGCTCACCAGTCACTCCTTGGAAACCCTATGCAGAACCTGACTCCACAGCACTTAACAACAACAACAACAACAACATGGAGCCCCAAGACTTTGTCTCTCATACTTTAGACATATTATCAGAAGAATGTCATAATGATTATTGAAGTGGAGGGTCATAAAAAAGAGGAAGACCCCCAATGAGATGGCCTGACAGAGCGGCAGCAGCAATGGGCTCAAATATGGCAGTGATTGTAGGGATGGTGCAGGATGGCGCAGTGTGTGGCGTCGCTGAGAGTCAGAACTGACCCAAAAGCACCCAACAACAAGGAATGACTGGCTAACCATTGGACTGCTAACAATTCTCTGTAGAAGAGAGATGAGGCAGTTTGTCCCTGCAAAGATTTGCAGCTTCTGAAACCCTGTGGAGCAGTTCTACTCTGTCCTATCAGATTGCTAGGAGTTAGAATTGACTCAGTGGCTTGGGTTAAGTTTGCTGCATTTAAGGTAAATCTCTTACGGAAAAGAAGTCAGGAGGTGGGCAGTCCAGACTGGTGAGGCCTGATACCCATCCCAGTGATCAGGTTCCTCTGGATGACCACTCTGCCCTCTCCAGGCTGGGTGTCACATTCTCAAGGTCCAAATCTGAGCAGCAGGCACACAGGGAAGAAAGGAAACAGGGACGCTCTGACCTTGTCAAGGAGACTCCCTGCAAGCTCACCTTCACTGACACACCTCACCTGAAAGAAAAGCTGGAAAACTGAGCGGATCTCACTGCTGGATGCAGCAATGCAAAGGTTCTTTACTGAGACTGGATTTGGCTCTAGCAGTTTCTATTTCAGCCCCTGCAGTCTGCCCTGCTAGCTTGCCAACCAGTTCTAGACATGTCTGAATAGTTAGGACTGAGCAGTAGAAGGCTTTGGCTCAAAATACGATGCTAGCTGTATGTATAATGCATGAATCACAATGCTTGACTCCAAGGAAATACATGAAAAACTAGTTTCCATTTCCTCCTGTTCACACTGTCTGAAACAGAGGTGAATCTTCACCCCCTCTTTCTGGCTGACCGATGCCTTATTCTAAGCAAGCTTTCAAGATAACAATTCTTCCGTGCAGTATTCCTCATTCCTGTAAGGTATTTTTTGAAGGCTACCCAGCTTATTCGGAGTCCTGGTGTGGTACTGTAGCATAAACACTGGACTGCAAGGTCGGTTTGAATTGCACGGTCAGCAGTTCAAATCCACCAGTCACTCCTCGGAAACCCTATAAAGGGTTGCTATGAGTTGGAACTGACTCGACAGCACTAACCAACAATCAACAGCCATGTTATTTGCCTTAATTGATTATGAGTATTATGAGTGGTTCTCACTGTGTGTTGGGAGGGGGACAATGCCCATATGCATGGGGATAGGAAGGGAATGTAGACCATGTACCCACTCTAGGTGGGACCAAAGAACAGAAGTTGATTGTTGTTAGTTTACATCAAGCCAATTCCAACTCATGGTGACCTTTCAGAAGCAGATTACCAGGACTTTCTTCCAAAGCACCCCTGGATGGACTTGAGTCTCCAGTCTGGACTAGTTGTGAGCACTAACTGCCCCCCGGAGCTTCTCAGAAGCTGATACTGAGGTTAAAGAATGAAGAGGAGGGGAAAAGTCAATAGTTGAGATCAAGCTATTATGGACCAGTAAATAGAAGCTTTATTCTAAAGTAATCTATAGAAGAATGAGTCCAAATGCTTTGTTCTTTTCTTGTTGCACCATTACTGTTATTTTTACCTTCAATTTTCTCATTTATGCAACAAAGGCTTTTGAGAAAACCGCTCATAAGGTTGGACTCCCTTGGGTCAGATGTGGAAGGTTTTTAGGAAGGACCAAAGTGGGCACAATGTTGATAGGGACAGGCAACTTAGACACTGGCCACCTAAAATGGGGGGGCTACAAAAGCAGGAAGTGGCTGGCTTACAAGTTTTCAAGAGGGAGTTTAGTTTCAGACTGTGGGGGAAGGTAGAGTCCCCACTGAATAGTTTTCATCTTGTCTAGGTGGGTCTGGTGAAAGGAGATGGGGATAAGATTCTTATGATTCAATAGTGAGTAATTGTTATCCTGACTAATTGCGACTGTCACAACTGGAAAGGTAGAAGTTTTGGAACATAAAGTGGTGGTGGTGGTTATGTGCCGTGGAGTTGGAACCGACTCATTGCGATCCTGTACAGGGTTTCTGAGGTTGTAAATCTTTACGGGAGCAGAAAGGCTCATCTTTCTCCCGTGGAACAGGTAGTTTTGAACTGCTGACCTTGCAGTTCGCAGGCTGATTCCTAACCACTACACCATTAAAGTAGTTTGTAGTTACTCTTACAGTCTAGGAACAGAGGACCCTAGAACCATCATGGAAGAAGAGCACAAGTGGAATGTGGGATCCTATCCAGAGAAACAGTGACACCAGAGATGGAGGCAGAGATGAGGACATGGAGAGAGGGAGCAGCTGAGGACTCTAGACTCATGGAAAGAGAGGGCCTGAGAGCTGGTGGTCAGGAGGCAGGCTTGCAGAATGTACCCTTTGGCTGTTTAAATGATGATATATTGCTGAGCATTTTGGTGTACATCCAAAAAACAAAACAAAACAAAACAAAAAAATGAAAGCAAAAAATCGACAACAGAGGGAATAGAAGCAAATATGGTAAAATGATGATGCATGGAGGGGATTGTAATTATTGCAATGAAACAAAATATAATAGAATGAGTCTAACACCGATGTTCTCCCATGTAATCTATCACTCAATTCACAATAAAAGCTTAAAAAAAAATCCAAAACAAAGCGGGCACACTGGCCAGGGTGGGTACTGGTGAAAGGGAGGGTACAGAGGGCAAATGCTGGTCAGATTGAGGACCTGCAAGCAACAGCAAGACAGGGCAGGCAGCACGTGAACTGGAGAGGTCTGGCCACAGAGGAGATGGGGGAAATCATGTGGGATTGAAATAGCCAGGCATCCGTGTACTCAGGGGTTAGTTAAATGAGCAATGTTAGAACTAGTTCAATGCAAGTGGGTTTTCTTCCCAGCAGCCCTCTTGCTGCTTGCTCTTAGCTGCTGTTGAGGTGGCCCCTAACTCACAACGACCTCATGTGCAATGTGATTCACAGAGTTTTCATTGTCTGCCTTTTGGAAATACATCAACAAATCTTTCTTCTTTGTCCATCTTAGTCTGGAAAAATCACAGCAGTTGAGTCCATTCTGACGGACAGCGACACTATAGGACGGAGCAGACCTGCTCCGTAGGGTTTCCAAGGCTGTAAGTCTTTATGGGAGCAGGCCGACTCATCTTTCTCCTGCAGAGTGGCTAGTGAGTTTGTGCCACCAACTTTTTTAGCAGCCCAACACTTAACCCACAGCACCACCAAGATTCCATTCGTAGTCTAGAAACTCTGCTGACACCTCTTCAACATCACAGCAAACACAAGCGTCCACTGACAGATGGATGGAGGCTGCATTGAGGTCTATTGGCTGGGGATGGAATTCAAGTTTCCTTCATGGAAAGCAAAAACGCTGCGACTAATGCACCATCCTCCTGTCTGGGATATGGATACATATTAAACTGGGTATAACAAAATCAAAGCTGTTTCCGTTTCCAAAAGGGAAACAAAGTTTCCGTGCTCTCCATTTCCATTTTGTACACTCTGTGGCATCAAATTTTCAGAGGGTCTGTTATCTTTTAGAAGGACCCCAGGGGAGTAAGCTTCAGCTAAGTTTTGTTGTTGTGGTTGTTAATTGTCATCAAACTGATTCTGACCCATAATAACCTGATGCATAAGAGAATAAAACACAGCCCAGTCCTAACTCATCCTCACAATTGTTACAGTTGAGCCACTGTTTCAACCCATCTCATTGGGGGCTTCCTCAGTTTTTCTGACCTTCCACTTTACCAAGAATGATGTCCTTCTCCAGGGACTGGTCCCTGACAACGTGTCTGAAGTGTGAGAGACGAACTCTCTTCATCCTGGTTACTAACATACATTCTGGCTGTATTTTTCCAACACAAATGTGTTCATTCTTCCTGCAATCTATGGTATGTTTCATATTCTTCTCCAACACCATAACTCAACTGCATCAATTCTTTGAGGGTTTCCCTTTTTCTTTGTCCAAAATCTACATGCCTCTGAAGCTATCAAAAATATCATGGCTTGCGTCAGGCACACTTTAGTCCTCAAACTAATATTTTTGCTCTTGAACATTTTAAAGAGGTCTTTTACAGAAGATTTGCCCAATGCAATACATTGTTTGATTTCTTGACTGTTGTTTCCATGAGTGTGATTGTGGGTCCAAGCAAAGTAAAGTCATTGATAACTTCAATCTTTTTTCCATATATCATTCTGTTATTTATTGGTCCAGTGGTGAGGATTTAAATTTTCTTTACATCGAGGTGCAATCCATACTGAAGGCTGTAGTCTTTGATCTTCATCAATAAATATTTTAAGTCTTCTTCATTTCCAGCAAGCAAGATTGTATCATCTGCATATTGCAGGCTGTTAATGAGTTTTCTGCCAATCCTGATGCCATATTTTTCTTCATATAATCCAGCTTCTCAGGTTATTTGCTCAGCATACACACTGAATAAATATGGTGAAAGAATACAACCCTGGAGCACACATTTCCTGACTTTAAATCATTCAGGAAATGGTTGTTTCTGAATGGTTTAGAAATGGTTGTCCCCTTATTCTGTTCAAATGACTCTTGGTCTGTACAGGTTCTTCATGAGCACATTTATGTGTTCTGGAATACCCATACTTTGCAATGTTATCCACAGCTTGTCATGATCCGTATCATTGAAAGTCTTTGCATAGTCAATAAAGCACAGGTGAACATCTTTCTGGTAATGTTTGTTTTCAGCCAAGACCCATCCAATGCCAGTTATGCCAGGCTTCATTCCATGTCCTCTTCTGACTCCAGCTTCAATTTCTGGTCCTTCCCTTTCGATGTACTATAGCAGCCATTTTTGAATTATCTTCAACAAAATTTTACTTGCATACAATATTAATACTATTGCTCTATGATTTATGCATTCTGTTGGATCACCTCTTTTTGGAATGCGCACAAATATGGATGGATCTCTTCCAATCAGTTTGTGAGGTACCTGTCTTCAAAATTTCCTGGCATAGATGAATGAGCACCTCCAGGGCTGCATCAGTTTGTTGAAAGATTTCAATATGCCGTCCGTCAATTCCTGGAGCTTTGTCTTTCAGCAATGGTCTCAGTGCAGCTGGTTGTAGAGTCAGGGAATTCAGCTCAGTGACAGACATGCCTTTAGCCCTTCTTCCCAGAATCCCTGTCACGTTTTGCCACATGGGCTTGGGAGAAGCTTCAGGAGTGGAATCTCTCTGGATAGTGTGACATGTGGCTTAGGTTCTAGTTTCCAACAGCTGTGAATCTGAGCAAGTTACAATTTCCTGGGAGCAGCTGTCTCTTACCAACTAGTTACCTGATCTTGGTCTGAGGCCCAAGAGTCTTGCTCTGGAATCAGAATGGGCAGTGTTAATTCCTGGTATTCAAAGAAAGAACTCTCGCTGTCAGGTAGAGAAAAATAACTTCTTCCAACCAAAAGGCCATGGAAGCTTTCTGAGAGAAATGGTCCTCACCTAGTGGCACTGTAGGTTAGGTGTTGGCCTGCTAACAACAAGGTTGGCAACCCAACATATGGTGGCTGTCTATGGTTTGGGGAAAGGAAAGGCTGGGTAGGCTTGTACAAAGACACAGCTGCATGCCTTCCCACTCCCTACCCCCAAAATGTTAGTATTGAATCTGACAAATCTATACTGACAACTAGTCTTTTTTGGGAAAGAGAGTGATTTTTCATGCTCTGGAGGATAAGGAGAATCTTTCAGATGCCTTCAATTGTTGTTAGATGCTGTCAAGTCAGTTCTGACTCACAGAGAACAGAAGGAAACACTGCCAGTCCTGTACCTTCTCTCAATCTGTGCTTGCTTCCAGACAGGCCTTTGAGCTGCGTGTAGACTACAGTTCAAAATGCTGCTCTCAGATGCAGACCTCACTGCGTTCGTGGCCCAAGTTCCCCACGATTGAACCTGCATCACAGGCGCTGATCTCCTCCCTTGTGGCCTGTGAGGTGGAGAGATCGAGGGCTGGCTTTCCTACAGACAGCGACCCAAAGCCGCATCTGTCTGTCATGGGCATTCTTTGAGTCATTGAGAGGGCCCAAGAGAAGTCTTTCTGAAGGGACCCCCAACTCAAAATGCCCGGGGCCTGAACTGAGGTTGGATGGACTAGAAGGAAGTCTTTGAAAGGTTGGAAACCATGGATGAGAATGAAAGATGCAGATGATACACTCTTGCTTGCTGGAAATGAAGAAGACTTAAAATATTTATTGATGAAGATCAAAGACTACAGCCTTTTCCAAAATGAAAAGACATTTCTGTTTGGATGCCTGGTGACTTGATTGAAGAAAAGAACCAGGAGGCTCTTTGACAGTGGGACATTTCTGTAATTCCAGCTATTCTCAAATATTTTATTAGAACCTATTTGCTATAGATAGAATCCAGATGTGGCATTGTAGGATCTGCGCTGGACTACAAACCATAGGTTGGTGGTTCAAACCCACCAGCTGCTCCTTGGAAATCCTATACAGGGTCACTAAGAGTCAAAACTGACTCGACAGCACTTAACAACAACAACATTTGCTATAGGTAAATTTCTGTTTATTTATTCTTCCCTACTTAAGGAGCTCTGGTAGTGTAGTGGTTACAAATCAGGCTGTGAAACCGCAAGGTCAGCAGTTCGAAACTATCAGCTGTTCCACGGGAGAAAGATGAGGCTTTCTGCTCCCATAAAGGTTTACAGCCTTGGAAACCGTACAGGGTCACTATGAGTCAGAACTGACTCCATGGCACATAACAACAACAACAATTTAAGGAAAAGATGACCTTGTTGATAAAATGAGTGTCAACTGAGGCAAAACCGAAACAACAACAACAATAAAAAGCAAACCTCTGTTGTTGGTCAATTCTGCCTGATTGCGAGCCTATAAGACAGAGTAGAACTGGGTTTCTGAGCCATAGCTCTGGTAGCATAGTGGTTACAAATTGGGCTGTGAACCTTAAGGTCAGTAGTTCGAAACTACCAGCTGCTCCGCGGGAGAAAGATGAGGCTTTCTATTCCTGTAAAGATTTACACCCTCGGAAACCCTGTATAGGGTCGCGTCGACTCGACGGCACTTAACAACAACAAGTCTTTTTAGGAACACACTGCGTCATCTTTCTCCTGTGGAGAAGCTGGTGGATTTGAACTACCGACCTTAAGGTTAGCATACCATTGCTTAATCAAATGACCCTGAAACTTGAAGGTTTTAAGACATATCCATTTCACACAAAATTATTGCTTAAAATATATGGGGAAGAAATGACGTAGATTTTTCCTAATGTGTAAAGTTTATTAAAAATACGTTTGAGAAAAACACAGCAGCATGAGAGTTTGGCAGCATTCTGAGGGGTCTTCCCCAGAGTACACGCTTAGATATTGCAGTCCGTGTCAGTATTTTTCCAGGCAAGAGACATGAATAAATGAACGAATAAAAGGCGATCTCTGTTTTCCAGGAGGGCTTTAGATAGAAATTCCATAAACATCAAGAAAGATGCATAGATTTGCTTACCTCGGTTTGTGGCCTGTAAAACGTATAGCTCCAGTGCAAGCAGAGTAAGCGGGACCACACCCTTGAGTGTAATGTCGTTGTTGTTGTTGTGAAGTGCTGTCGAGTTGATTCCAACCCATAGCGACCCTGTATAGGGTTTCCAAGGAGCAGCTGGTGAGCTTGAACCGCCGACCTTACAGTTCAAATGGCTTTGCAGTCTGGCGCATTA
>NW_006408574.1:12714967-12720558 GCF_000296735.1 Chrysochloris asiatica
TTTTTTTTTTTTTTACTATAACCTGTACTTGGATGTTGGAGTCCCTGGGTGGTGCTGTGAGTTAATGTGCTGGACTGCAAGGTTGGTTTGAACTTCAAAGTAGGTGGTTGAAGCTCACCAGTTGCTCCTCGGAAACCCTATAGAAGAAGTTCTCTGTGCATCAGAGCAAGCTCGATGGCACTTAACAACAATAACTTTGAATGTCAGCGAGAGCTTACATCTTACCTTACATCTTCTGATAGCTGATACAACAGTTGTGGAGAGATACTTTCTGCTCATAGAACATATTAGGCGGTTTCACACCTTTGTCCCGTATTTATACTGGTACTCAGAATATCTTTCTCTTTGTCTATCAGAAGGATGTTGTTTTTATTAGTTGTCTGTGCGCTGGCTTTGACTCATGGCGAACCTGTGGGCAACAGAATGAACGTTGGGCTACCCATTGTACATTTTGACTACTTTCCAACTGGGAGGTTCATCTTCCAGCATTATGTCTGGTATTACTGTGTTGTGACCCATAGGGTTTTCATTGGCGAATTTTTGAAAGTATTCCGGATGGAGATAGACAAGATAGATGCAAAGGCTACAGAAGAAGACCTGGAGGGTCAGAGTGGCTCTGAGACGGTGTTGACGCTGGGTAGAGAAACGAAAGTGACTTGTTTTTGTTAGGTACCATCCAGTTGGTTCATAGTGATCTATGTCCAATAGAACAAAACACTGTCCAGTCCCGCATCATTGGCACAATATTTGTTAAGTTTGTTACCACTATGCCAATCCTTCTTATTGGGGGCCTTTCTCTTTTTATGCTGACCCTCCACTTATCTAGCATGATGTCTTTCTCTAGGAACTGGTCCCTTCTGATAATGTGTCTGAAGTATGAGAGACAAAGGAGTGGAAACTAAAGCTTGTGATGGTTTGGCATTGTAAGATAAGCACTGGACTGAAAGGTCAGTTTAAACCATAAGGTCTGTGGTTCAAACTCACCAGCTGATGCTTGGAATCCCTATGAGGCCATCATGAGTCAGAACTGACTCTATGACACTTAACAACAACAACAACAACATGGTACTATAAACGAAGCACCACAGGAGACTTCATTTTTCTTGGCTCAGCCATCAACACTCATGGAAGTGGTAGTCAAAAAATCAATGACGTATTGCACTAGGCAAATCTGGGGCACTAGACCTCTTTAAAGTGTTCAAGAGCAAAGATATCAGTTTGAGGATTAAGGTGCACTTGACCCAAGCCACGGCCTTTTCAATAGCCTCATATGCATGTGAAAGTTGGACAATGAATAAGGAAGACCACAGAAAAACGGATGCATTTAAATGATGATGTTGGAGAATAATATTAAAATATTAGAATTATGGTGTTGGGGAAGAATATCAAAAGTGCCATGTACTGCCAGAAAAGCAAATAAATGTGTGGTGGAAGAAGCACAGCCAGAATGCTCCTTAGAAGCCAGGATGGCCAGACTTCATATCTCTCATCCTTTGGACATATTATCAGGAGGGACCAGTCCCTGGAGAAGGACATCATGCTTGGTAAAGTGGAGGGTCAGCAAAAAAGAGGAAGACCCCAACAAGATGGATTGGCACAGTGACATACCAACAATTATGAAGATGGCTCAGGACCTGGCAGTGTTTTGTTCTGTTGTGCATCAGGTTGCTATGAGTCTGAACCAACTCAATGACACCTACTAATAACAACATGGTTGATCCCACTGTAGATATTTAAGAATTGGCAGCAATTAAAATTTTATTGTTCAGTAGGAATGCAATGCATCCCCTGGCCTAATTGTTAAAAATTTTAAATTACTAGATCTATTTCGCTTTGATTGGCCACTGTATAAGACTAGACTGACTTCACCTCTTGTAGCACCTAATAGTTCTGCACCATCAATCAAAGTGGGTTTCTACATTTTATTTCTTGCCTCTACTATTAACTTGTCACTACCAACCTGCTTTTATTCTGTCACATGGGTGTGATGGATTAAACTAGTTAGCTGGCCAGATAGATGATATAAGGTACATTAACACTTAGTGTTTTTGATGGAGTCTGGAGAGAAACAAAAGCCGTTCCTTATAGAAGGCAATTCAGCATACTTTTTGCTGTGTGTGTGACTTTGTTGTTCTCATGTTCTCTGAGTGGGCAGATACTAGCCAACCAACTATTATTGTGCAGATACATTTATTCCGTTTTGTATTTAGTGCTTTGTATTACAGCATAGTGGCCAGTTGTCTGAGCAGCCAGTTCCCCTGTATTAAGCTTTCTTCGCCTCTCTCCCTTAATGCCCAATGTGTCTATTTTTGGCAGAATGACAGAGAAACTCTGGAAAAACCAGCTCCATGTGGTCTTTGTTTCTAAGAAATGGGCTTCCAGGTTTCAGGGCAGGAGGCTCAAGAGGTTTTCTCCCATTTTCAGTATCAATGGACCCATGGACCCATGTTCTTTCTGTCTTCTTCTTCTTTTTTCTCCCTTTTTAGTATGGGTATCTTTTCTTCATCTTTTACAATAAAGTGGACCCAAGTTCTTGATGTTTTTCATTTTCTGCTACATGGAGGTTGAATTGTCCCAGGGTCATGCTGAGAGGTCTCCTTGGGGAGATGCCCATTGCGAACTATCATGGATTGTCCCAGACTAAGCCACCTAGACACCACAGGTCTGGAGTCTACTTGTCTCTGCCCTACCAAGCCAGACAGGTATCTGTGGCTGACTCCAACCATCCCTCCATGTCGCTCCAGGCCCCTCAGGTCACCTTATGCTCTTGTTGGCAGCTTTTGAGTTGGTTCTGACTAATGGTGACCTTGTATACAACAGGACAAACACTAGCCTTTCTGGTGCCACCTTCATGACTATTGGTATGTTTGAGTCTGTTGCTGTGGCTCTTTTGTCATTCCATCTCATTGAGGGTTTCCCTCATTTCTGCTGACCCTCTACTTCAACAACCATGATGTTCTTTTCTAGTGCTGTGGATGTTGTTGGTGTTAAGTGACTTCAAGTCGGTTCTGACTCATAGTGGCCTTGAATAGAGTTTCTGAGGCTTAAAGTCCTCTTGGGAGCAGAAAACCTCATCTTTTTCCCACAGAGCAGCTGCTATGCTTGAACCATGGACCTTGTGATTTGCAGTCCAGTGCTTATCGTATGGAGCTGCTGTGTTCCCTTTCTAGTGATAGAAATGATGTCTCCAAAGTAAGTGAGTTAACGTCTTGCCATCCTGCTTCTAAGAAACACTCCGGTTATATTCGTTCAAAGACTGATTTGTTTGTTTTTCTGGAAGTTGGTAGTATATTCAATATTGTTCATTACTGCTGTTTCTCCCAATAGTACTAATAATAGTAATAGCAATAGAAAAACTCTGTCTCCTATGAGAATCTTGTCAGGATTTGTAGAAATATAAACCTATCTGCCACCATCTCGAACATCATCCATAACATTCCCGAGAAACAAAATGACAGGCTCTCATATTGATTTTCTACTGTGTGTAGGGACTTTACACACACTGCTCCCGATGCTGTCAGAGGCTCCCTTTACTAGGTACCATATCCCAGGTGCTATTTGAGGTGTTTTATATTTATTACCCCATTCGATCCTCACAATAACCCTGTACTGGAGGTTCTCTTATTTTCCCTGTGGTTGCATGTCTAAAATCTTTTTAGATCAGAGGTGTCTGATCAGTGTTGGATCACCCAATAAACAAGGTAAACACAGGCTTATTTGTGTTTACTTACTAATCTGTAGTGAACAATTTCACATATTTTCACCACATCAAAGATTCTGTTTCCAGGGATGGTTATCACAGCTCTCTTGCTCCCAACCCCACTGAACCTCCCTACAGAATCAAAGCCTTTCTTCAAATTTACAGACCCTGAAAGTGCCAGAGGACCCAGTAAGTGTTCATGCCTTCTTATTGTGTCTGGTAAAATAATGGCAACATTAGAAGCAGTTAATGTGTTGAGTATTTACGATCTATCAGGTACCATTCAAAATCTCTTGCATATATTAATGCATTTAATCATCATAACAACCTTATGAACCATGAAGTAGGCATTAGTATTTATCTCTGTTTGACAGATGAGAAAATGAGGCACAGAAGAAAGTCAACAATTTGTCCAATCTCACTAGAAGACAGGAATCAAACACTCAATTCCTTTTTCTTGTTGTCATTGTTGTTAAGTGCCATCGAGGTGGTTCCAACTCATAGCTACCCTGAATAAGGTTTCCAAAGAGTGGCTGGTGGGTTTGAACCACCAACCTTGCAGTTAACAATCCAATGCTTGTCCTAAACTCTAAGAGTCACACCCAGATATTTCAATACAAAGAAGAAACAATTTATCTTAAGGATAAGGTAATTTGCCTTAGAAATTTTTTACCAGACTCTTCTGAGCATCTCGTTGCTCACTCTTGAACTAATCCCTAACAAAAGGATCGGTCCTTGTATACTATAGGGTGGACGCTGGACTGGGATAAGTCGGGAGGGGAAGAAGCATCGAGGCTTCTGACTGCAGGTTTGTGTTGTACTTCTGCTGTTGTTATTGCTGTAAGCCATTGAGTTGGTCCCAACTCATAGTGACCCTGTGTATAACCGAATGAAACACTGTCTGGTCCTCATTGCCATCCTCACAACCATCCTTACATTCACTGAAGCTCATTCGTGCAGCCACTGTGCCAATCCATCTCGTTAAGGGTCTTCTTCTCTCTTTTCCTACTTTACATGATGTCTTTCTATAGGGACCCCACTTTCCCCCATAAGCATAACTGTATCCTTTGGCCTCACCCTATTGACAGAATCAGTCGAAAGAAGGTGTTTCTACACAAAGGATCCTATGCAAAGGAATGAGCTCTACCAGTAGCTCTACATATTAGTCTAGCGCTGGCTCCATGATTTATATATTTTTAAATGAGAAAAGAAAGGCTCAAGTTAGTGTATATTCCAAAGAAAGGGGGGAATATAAACATAAACACAAACCAAAAACTGAATACAAGCATCTGTCTCTGAATATACACTGTTCTGTAGATTTTACTTTGGAATTATGTGAACCAAAAAGCAATCCTTAAACATGAGAAGAAAAATGAAATAAGTGAATCTAATTTTGTAGCAAATAGGAGGTTTTACTGTATCAAGAGGAATTATTTCAAATGACTTAAAAATAATCATTGGGATATCTCTTGTGGGATACAACTATCGTAAGGAGAAAAAAGGATTGCAATGAAATCTTAAATTGTGAATGTTATTAGGAACCAAGATTATTCAACATAAGAGAGAGAGAGAAAAAAAGCAAAATAAAAAAATTAACTAAAACTTCTGTAATCCCAAACTAAAATAATTGGAAATACCTTGATGGATATTTAGTGTATTTTTGAAGAATACTATTTCCTGCTCATTCTTCTTTCTGTTACCCTCTCCCTGTCTTCTTGTTTTCTTTGCTCTCCTTTTTTCTTCCTCAGTCTTTCTATTTTTCTCCCTCTTCCTGTCTTTCCTTTTCAGCTCTTAGTTTTCTTCTATTTGCTCATAATTTCCTGGTAGCTTCTTCTCTTCATCTTTAACTGGTAAGTCAAGACATATCCAACATGAATATCTCTTTCAACAA
>NW_006408574.1:12721009-12743723 GCF_000296735.1 Chrysochloris asiatica
CTCTATCTATCTATCTATCTATCTATCTATCTATCTATCTATCTATCTATCTATCTATCTCTATATATATAAATATACTATCAGGATATATAAGGAACTCTGGTAGCATAGTGGTTACAAGTCAGGCTGCTAACCTCAAGGTCAGCAGTTCGAAACTACCAGCTGCTTTGCAGGAGAAAGATGAGGCTTTCTGCTCTCATAAAGATTTACAGCCTTGGAAACTCTACACAGAGTCACTATGAGTTGGAACCCACTCCATGGCACACAACCGCCACCACCATAAGGAGATATATATATGTTGGCGTTAAGTGCCGTCGAGTGGGTTCCAGCTCACAACGACCTTGTATATGGTTTTTGAGGAGTGGCTGGTGGGTTTGAACCACCAATCCTATCAAGTGTTTATCCTAATATCATGATAAACTCTTCTAAAAAGACCTGGAACAGGTTCATCAGCAACGGAGAACCAGATTGTGGTCTCTAAATACCAAGCGTTATCCAGAGAATTAAGGATTCTTGAAGAAATAGTGAATTCTCTGCTTGGAAGAGGAAAAGTAAAGGTGAGTGGAACATCTTGACATGCTAGAAAGCAAAGAAACACAATCCAAAACAATGAAATTGAACAACACCACCACCAAAAACACTTGCTGCTGAATCAATTCCAAACCTTCAGTACCCTGTGAAGACTTCTTGCTCCCCCAAATCAAAGCTAAATATGGCTTTTCAGTTTTCAGGAAACATTGGGCATAAGGAGAACACTTTTTTGACTTTGATTAAGCAAACAACTATTTTCCTAGCATGATGTCCTTCACCAGGAACTGGTCCCTGTTGGCAACATGTCTGAAATGTAAGAGAAGTTTCTTCGTCCAGGCTTCTAAGGAGTATTTTGACTATATTTCTTCCAACACAGATTTGTTTGTTCTTCTGGCAGTCCATAGTACTTTTGATATTTTTCTCCAACACCATAATTAAAATACATTCATTCTTTTATGGCCTTCCTTATTTACTGTCCAACTTTCATATGCATCTGAGACTATCAAAAATTACTCTTAGACACTTTAAAGAAGTCTTGTGCAGTAGTTTTACCTAGTGCAACTTCCATGAATATTGTTGGTTGGTCCAAGCAAAATGAAGTCTTTGACAACTTCAATGTTTTCTCCATTTATCATGATGTTATTTACTGGTCCAGGGGTGAGGATTTTTGTTTTCTTTGCATTGAGGTACAACCCATACCGAAAGCTGTGGTCTTGGATCTTCATCAATAAGTATTTTAAGTCATCTTCCTGTTAGGAAGAAGTTTTAAGAAAATTGAAAAATGAATTGGTGAGAAAATGGCCAGGAAAGTTGCAGTGAGGAATTTTTCCCATCATGACAATACCCATTTAATTTTCAAGGGTAGTAAGGACTGTCCTCTGAAAATTCATTGGGAAACATTACCCATCCACTCTACAAACCTGATCTTGCCCCTTCAGACTTCTTTTTGCTCCCAAAGAAGAACTCAAAGAACATTTCAAAGGAACACAATTTGAGTCCCTTGAGGATGCCAACACTGTGGTGTAAATGGAAGATTGTAGAGTTCTTCAGGGAGAGGAGACAATGCCTACAGAATGTATAGGCCTAGATGGAGGAGATATCAAGAAATATTTTGATATATTCGTTTGATAAAAGTTTTCTTTGATTTTGTAGCAATACTTTTTCCTTGTCCTTGTCCATGTGCCATGTCTTAGGTCTAGGACACATTGATTTATTAATTGTTCTATTTTCATCATTCACCTCCTTTTCCATGCCTTCCAGGTTCTGGACTGAATTGGTGGCAGAATTCAGTGGAGCAAATGCAGTAAGATGAACTGGATGTGGAGAGGGCTTGGTTTTAGGAATTGTAAACAATCTGTTAATCACAGCAGACCTTTCACTGTTTATATTATTATTATTATTGGAGTACCCATAGCTCACAAGTCAAGATACTGTTCTCTGCTATTATTGGTTAAGACTTGATGTCATTTCTACATCTTCCAAATAAAATCTTGAATCTTGTTAAAAGGTAAAAACCTTTGGGGGAAAGAAAGAAAGAAAAACAAGATTGGTTCTGATTGATTGGTTTTCAAGGGAGAATAAACAAAACCAATTCTCCAAGAGTCATTTGGATATGACCATCTTTACCTAGTCTAGAAAACAATGTTAAGTCAATTGTAAGCATTGAAAGAACACTTAAACATTATGAATTGTAAGATTTTCTCCATTGTTGCACTGTGGGACAAGCACTGGATAGATAGGTAGGTAGGTAGCTAGATAGGTAGGCACGTAGGTAGATAGATGACGCCATTTTAATGCAATGCCTTAACTGGAGGTTAAACTCTCTTAGAAACAGTACCCAGGCAGAGAGAGATGCTGTTTAAGCTCCGCTGTGCACTCAGTGATTCCTGCATGCTGGTGATTGAACCTGCCAGGCCGGAGTGTGAGATTTATTTCTTGTTCTAAAGGGTATACCTAGCTATAAAGACACAAAATGGAAATAAGTCAGGAAGCTATTCTTTAATTCCATCTCAGCTTTGTTTAAATAGCTCAAGATCTTAGCCAAGGGATGGAGACAATTGTTGGCAAGAGGAAGTTTTCAGCCTTGGCATGAATCTTGAGTAAACTAAGTGGGGGACATATTTAATTTAATTCACATTTTTAATCTGGCAGCTTGGAAGGAAGGGCAGGAAGTACTTAGACCACCAGCTAATGCAACTGTTATTATCTTAGGTCTTCCTCCCAGCCCAGGGATACTGGGGTGCTTCTAAGCTTCTAAGCTTCTAAGCCAGATAGACGTTTCCAAGGCAACATGTTAAAATGTAGTAGCTTGAACTGACTGCTGACTGAAAGTTAGGAAGTCTGAGTCCACCCAAAGCAATTTGAAATGAAGCCTGGTGATCTACTTCCAAAGACACTAGCCATTGGCGACCCTATAAAGCACAATTCTATTGTGACGCACATGGGGTCGCCATGTGTCAGAATGGACTCATGGGCAACTGAAGGCTCTGATTCCTAACAGTACTTGAGCCCTGTAGGATAGCAATTGTCTAAAGCAAAGTTCTATAGGAAATTTGTCCTTTCTTGCTACAAGGATGAAATAAATGAATCAGGTAACCATCTTAAATTTGTGTGGTTCTTCCCATTCCTGTTAGGTGTGATCTCTTCATCTCTGTAAAAGAGTTATCTTGCTGTTTCACCCCATCAGATATGCCCCTTAATTGTGCTGCCCAAGACAGTAGCATAGAATGACAGGTGGCTACTCAACACTTCAAGTGTGGCTAAAATTAGATGTGATATATGTATTCAATAAACACTTAGACTTTTGAAGATTGAGTATGAAAAGCCAAATAAATCATCTCAGCAATATTTTTATGCTTATTTCATGCAGACATGGAAAACACATTGACTCTAAACTATTGCTATGAATTAATTCTGAGTCATGGCATCTCACGTGTTATAGAGTAGAACTGCTTCACAGGGTTTTCTCGGCTGTAAGTTTTATGCAAGTGAATCACCAGGACTTTCTTCTGTTGCACTGTAGTGTGGGTTTGAACCACCCAACATTAGGTTAGTAGTCAAACTGCTTCTCTGTAGAACCCAGCCTAAGATACTCCCCAATCCCTAACTTCTTCAGGTGAGGAAATATTTCCCAACAATCATTATTGTTGCTTGCATCCAACCTCATCCCTTTCCAGTAAGACATTGATGGTTCAGTGTTAGAATTCTCACCATTCCTGGAGAGACCTGGGTTCAATTTCTGGCCTATGCACCTCACACACAGCTGCCGTTTATCTGTCATTCCATGTTGATACGAAGCTGAAAGGGTTCTGTAGAGCTTTTAGATGAAACAAACTGGGAACACAAGCTTGGAGGTCTCCTGAAAATTAGCCAACAAAAACCCTGTGGATCACAAGGGGCTGGCCATGAGGATGGTGCAGGACCAGACAATGCTTCGTTCTGCTGGGCACGTGGTCACACAACATATGCCTTTGCAGGTATTTCTGAGGGCAGGGATTGCACATTTAATTTCTTTGTTTCATCCATTGCATCCTACCCTTCAAATAATTGTTTAAATCATAACAAAAGAGGGAAAGCCTTATTTAGGATATGCAGATTTGGTCATTGGAACAGGTTTAAGGGACATCTTTGAAGCAGCTTCACCATGTAATATACTTTACGTTTCTCATGGCAACCAGTGGGATGAACAGATTGCCTATGGTCTGCTGTTTTTTTCAGCAAGAATTCCCTTGTAAAGAAAAGGCCATATTTTTCTTTTTTCAAACAGGCAGAGATTGTACAATGTCTGAGAAACTCTGTTAAATCATTCTTTGTTGAGAAATTATGCTTGCTTGCTTTCCTAATGTTTCTATTAAAAGGAAAAAACATGCCCTTTCCTCCCCCAAATGAGGTAAGATAATAGTGATAGGATGTCACCCTTAACCCTGCCTCTGGGAAGTAGGAATTATGATTAGATGTTCCCAGTGACCCTTGTTCTTTGTGGTGAAGAATTGATCTGAAGAGGAAACAACTCACTCTGGGTTGCTCGTGGAGACATAGTTGTAGGTCCCGCATGTCCTCTCTCTTAACTGTCCCCAAAGGCCGCATAAACAGAGCACATTCCAGAGTCCAGGTGCATTTGGGTTAAAGAAGACCCCAAGCTTCATGCAGGAAGCAGAAGGGGTGCAGGTATGAGCCTGATTGGCCGTGTAGTCTTCAGGGAATAAGAACAACCAAGCTCTTGGTCAGCCTTAGTCTCTAATTCTCATCTTGGTGGTGGTGTTGGCCTTCAGGTTGGTCCTTGACGCATGGCAGCTTCATGCACAACAGAGCACCATCCCCACGATGTCTTAGTTTATTTTGATGCTGGTGTCTTAGCTATCTAGTGCTAGTACAACAAATAGGAACTTACTCCCAGCATCTAGGAGGCGTCAGCTCTTGTTTCTGTTGTCATCCGGATTCCCCTGGGTCTAGGAGCTTCTCAGCACAGGGACCCCTGCTTCTAAAGGACGTGCTCTGATTCTGACTCTTCTTTCTTATTTTGTAGTTGGTCCCTCCATCTCTGCTCACGTGTCTTTCCTTTGATCTCTTGTAAGATACAAGGTGACGCGGTCCACACCCAAGGAAACTCCCCTTACATCGGATCAGGGCTGTAACCTACATAAAAGTGTTGAATCCCACCCTAATTTCCTTACAACTGCCTAACTGGTCTCATCAGATTGTATCAGAAGTATTAAGTTATCATTATATTATAATCTGTAATCCTGATCTCACTGACATCAAAGAGGTTAGGATTTACAATACATAGGATAATTACATAATAAAGAAAGGTATTGTCTGGCCAAGTTGACACACATCTTGGGGGGACACAATTCAGTCCATAATGGTTGAGGGGTGGATTGTTGTGAAACAGGGATTTTATGGGCTGAGTTTTAGAAGTAGATCACCATGCCTTTCTTTCTGGAAGCACGTTGCAACAACACAAAATCCTCCACTGACAGCAGGGTAGCAGTTGTGTGTGGAAGGTGAGACATCTACTGCTTACTTGCCACAGTCTTTTGAGCAGTCACAGCACTAAGATGAAATCAATCTTAATGAGTGTTGGCTCAGACTGGGGTGCTGCTCTTGATTGAACGGCTCAGAAACCTGGCCACCTTAACGTTCTGTAGGGCACAGGCCACAGGGTATTGTGGGGTTCAAGACAATGAGACTCAGTCATTTTACTTAGATGTAACTTACATATAGCCCCTCTGGGTGGAGTATTTGAGGGTACATAAAGTGGTCTTGACCCAAACTCAGAGAAACCCTCTTGTAGGAAAAAGTCAAGAAAAATTATATTAACTAAGAGACTTTATTGATGGTATCTGTACCATAGGAATTCTGTTTCCTGACTTCGGAAAAGCACGGAGAACAAATCATTTAAAACAAACCTCAGAAAGCCACTCTGCCCAAAGGAACAGGTGATCAGAAGACAACTTGCTTCTGGCAATTTCTTCTGAGAAATTTGTAAAACAAACAACAGTGTGCTCCATAACCATAGGTCTTTCTTCCTGGGAACTGGCTCTTGGCCGACAGTCCTCATTGGCAGGTTCTGTTCTGTGGCTAGAGTCCTGGTGTGGCACTTCAGGATAAGTACTACATCCATAAGGTCATTTGAATCACAAGGTCAGTGGTTCAAGCTCACCAGCTGCTCCTTGGAAACCCTATACAGTGTTGCTATGGGTCAGAACAGACTTGATGGCACTTAACAACAACAGGATTCTGTGACTAAGATGCACCTGAGTGAAGGCATGGTATTTTTGATTGTTTCATAAGTAGGGTGGACTCTTGGTGTAGCACTGTAGCACTGGACTATGAACCTCAAGATGGGCGGAAACACTGTAAAGGGTTGCTATCAGTCGGAATCGACTCAATGGGACTTAACAACAACAAGATATGTAGGTTTGGGGAAAGCTGGATAATAAGTAAGCAGGACCATAGAAGAACTGACGCTATTGAGTTATGGTGTTGGGGAAGACTATTAAAAGTTCCATGGACTGCCAGAAGAACAAACAAATCTGTGCTGGAAAAAGTATAGCCAGAATGCTCCTTGCAAGCCAGGATGGCGAGATCTCATCTCTCATACTTCAGACATATTATCAGGAGGACCAGTCCCTGGAGAAGGACATCATGCATGGTGAAGTGGAGGGTCATCGAGAAAGAGGAAGACACCCCCCAAGGAGATGGATTGAACAGTGAAATGGGCTCAAATGCAACACTTGTGAGGATGGCTCAGGACTGGGCGGTGTTTCGTTCTGTTGTGCACAGGGTTGCTGTGAGTTAGAACTGACATCATGGCACCTAATAACAACATTCTGCTCTAAGGAGTCCTAGTTGCTCAGTAGTTAAGCCCTGGGATATTAATGGAAAGGCCAGCACTTCGAACCCACCAGCTGCTCTGGTGCCCACCATAGCCATTTCTAACTCCTTTCTCATGTGTTTAAGACCCTCTACTATTGTCCTAAAGAGCTCTGGTTGCATAGTGTTTGTGAGTCAGGTTGTGACCTCAAGGTTAGCAGTTCAAAACTACCAGCCATTCCATGGGAGAAATATGGGGCTTTCTGTTCCCGTAAAGATTTATAGTTTTGGAAACCCTATACAGGGTCGCTGTGAATTGGAACCGGCTCCATGGCACACCACCACCACCACCACCACTATTATACTGGTATACTGCTATAGTATAGGCATTGAATGAATGGCTAACTACAAGGCTGATGGTTCAAGCTCACCAGTTGCTCCTTGGAAACCCTATATAGGGTCGCTATGAGTCAGAACTGACTCGATGGCACTTTAACAATGAGCGCACCAATGCCAAACCATATCCTCTCATTTAGAATTGGCCTCTACCTCCTCATGTTCCTGTTGACATTTGGGGCCCATTGATGTTTTACTTCCTCTGTGCAGATGTCATTGTTTGGTTCCACTTTCTTGCGTACATTTTATCAGCACCCGAACAATGAATCACTAGCCAGTGTTGTTCACGATTGCTTCAGGAGCATAAACCACTCTGTAGATCTTACCAATGCCATATCAGTTGTCTTTGACTTGATACCAACTCATGGCGATCCCATGTGTGTCAGAGTAGAACTGTATCTCATAGGGTTTCCAATGACTAATTTTTGGGAAATAGATCACCAAGTGTTTCTTCCAAGTAATCTGTGGATGGATGGTAACCTTCAGTCTTTGAGTTAGTAGCTGAACACATTAACCCAGGATCTGTGCAACTTTTAGCCAGTGTTTTTTAAAAACAGTTTTTATTGTGAATTGAGTGATAGTTTACATGGAAGAACATAAGACCTACACTCATCCTATTGTATCTGGTTCCATTGCAATGATCACAATCCCCTCCATGCATCACCATTCAACAGTATTTGCTTCTGTTGCTCTGTTTTGTTTGTTTGCTTGTTTTGTATGTGCACCCAAACACTCAGGAATATACAATCATTCAAACACCCAAAGGGTATACCCAGCAAGCCTGCCCCCTGGCCACCAGCACACAGCCCCTCTTGCTCCCTGAGTCTAGAGTCCCCAGCCACTCCAACTCTCCACGTCATCATCTCTGCCTCCATCTCTGGTGTTGCTGTTTCTCTGGATAGGGTCCCATACTCCGTTTATCCCTCTCTTCTCCTTTTATGCTTCCAGGGTCCTTTGCTCCTGGACTGCAAGATTAATCACTCCCCTCATTTTGCTACAAAACATCTACCTTTACAGTTGCAACAATCACAATCAATCATGATAACAATTACTTGCTATTGAACCACACGAGTCTTATCCCAATGTCTTTCACCAGATCCATTTAGACAAGATGAAAACCTCTCAGTGGAGACTCTACCTTCCCCTGCATGCTCAGAAAGTAAACTCCCTCGTGAAAACTTGTGAGCCAGTCACTTCATGCCTTTAGAACCCCACCCCACCCCCCCATTTTAGGTAGCCAATGTCTAACCAGTGTCCAGAGGGGATGGGAATGATCCTTTCTTAGCCAGTGTTTTATACACATTTGATAATTGAATAAATGAATGTAGGGTATTGGAAAGATATTCGAACAACCAGCTGGGAGTCTGACAGAATTCTTAACTCTGAGATTCTATTGTTCTAGAAAATCCTTTATCATTAAATAAATAAGCATTTATTGCATTCTTGGAAGTCTTTTCTCATTTTGAAACAATTTTATGTTCATGATTTCATTTGATTGTATAAACCTTCTTCACTATCTACATGTTATGGACAGGAAAATGATAGGAACATAATAAAGTGCAGAAAATGCATGGATGGAGGGATATAAAAATATCCAGAACAAGGAGCCACTGAATGGTAGAGGGCTTGAAGAGCCATGGATAGGAATGGGCACCCTCCTCGGGGATGAAGTGACCTCCTCAGCTACCTAAGAAATCCTGACTCCAGACAAACGCTGCTGCTCTCACTATGGGACAGAAGCATTAGCATGGCCATTTGGGGGAACATTTTTAGCTCAGTTATAGTTGCTATTTTGTTACTAGTAGTGGAGTCCACAAAACCTTCCAAACATCGGGAAATTCCAAACCATGACCCTTCAGGGCTTGGGACAGAATTTCTTTCCTGTGCTGAAAATTATATGGAATGGTAGTGTTTTACCATTCCACGAGTTGGAATCAACTCAATTGCAGCTGGTACTATATTAGTAAAATCTACATGGTAACAAAATCCCTTTCTAATGGCCTTTGGTTCACACCCCCCCATGATAAGGAACTGAGTTTGTCCTGAAGTTGTTCATTCCATTTGGGGCAGTTATAATTGTGCCTTTTTGTAAGAGTTATTGTTTTTGTTGTTCAGTGCTGACGAGTTGATTCCAACTCAAATCGACTCTGTGTAGGGTTTCTGAGGACTAGCTGGTGAGTTTGAACCCGACCTTGTAGTCCAGTGCTTATCCTACAGCATCACATCAAGGACTCCTTTTGTAAGATTTGTTGTTAGGCGCCATCAAGTCAATACATGCTATGGACAGGAAAATGATTCATTGTGGCTTTATGCACAACAGAACGAAACACTGCCCAGTCCTGCACCAACCTCACAATCGTTGCTGTGATTGAGCCCATAACTGCTACCACTGTGCTGATCCAGCTCATCGGGGGTCTTTCTCTTCTCACTGACCCTCCACTTTAGCAAGCATGACGTCCTTCTCTAGGGACTAGTTCCTCCTGATAACATGTCCAAAGTTTAAGAGATGAAGTCTCACCATCCTGGCTTCCAGGGAGCACTCTGGCTGCACTTCCTCCAACACAGATTTGTTTGTTCTTTTGGTGGCCCATGGTACTTTCAATATTCTCTTTTAACACCAGAACTCAAGTGCATCGATTCTTCTGGGAGCAGGTGCGAAATGAAATGAAGCTAACCCAAACCAAACAAAAAGTCAGTTGCTGTTGAGTTGATTCTGACTCATGACAACCCCATAAGTGTCAGAGTAGAACTGTGTTCCATAGGATTTGCAATGATTGGTGTTTTAGAAGTAGATTGCCAGGACTTTCTTCTGAGGTACCTCTGGTGGACTTGAATCTTCCAATCTTTCAGTTAGCAGCTGAGTGCATTACCTGTACCACCTGGGGACTTCCAGACTGTGTGAAAGAGCCACCAGAGTAGTAATTCACTAATATTGCCTTGTAAATTGCGACCACGCACTATAAATTCAGCAACAGGGTGATCAATCATATATTATGTGCACATCATTTTGGTGGGCACTTGTCAAAAGCTTTGGTTATGCTTTCTCCTGAAGAAGTGATCATGAAAAGACTTTGGCAGCATTGTAAGCTTGAAGCAGGGAGAATGACAAATCGATCTATGTGCACTATGTGTGACTCTATCCATTTTCTATTTCTGCATAACAAAGGACCACAAACACAGCAGGTGGAAACAATGCACATTGATTGTCTCACAGTTCCTGTGGGCCAGGGCTCCAGGAATAGCTGGACGAGTCCTTTGCTCAGGCTGTTGGTAGAATTCCGTTGTAGGACTGAGGGCCCCATTCTTTCAGCCTATAATCTGAGGCAGCTCTCAGCTCCTAGAGACTGCTGAGTTCCTTGTCACAGGGTCCCCTTTGAGCCCCTCTTACCACCCATCTTTAAGGTCAGCAGCAGAATCTTTGACTCCCTCCATGTGTTCTGGAGTAGGGATTTCAATGAATGCTTTTTTTAAAAGTTAATCACCAGGCCTTTCTTCTGAGGTGCTTCTGAGTGGAATCAAATCTCTACCCTTTGGGTTATAAGCTGTGCATGTTAACCATTTATACCACCCTGGGACTCCTACCTTGTACCGGAGCACCTAAACACACACAATAGCACAAAACTACGTTGAATGATAATCAAGAATGAAAATAACTTTAAACATAGTTTTAAAAGTAATTTAGGCTTATGGTATTGTTGTTAGGTGCTATTGAATCAGTACTGACTCACAGTGACCCCATATTCAACAGAACAAAACATTGCCAGCCTTGTACCAAGCTCACAAACGCTGCCATGCTTGAATCCATTGCTGCTACCACTGTGCCAATCTATCTCATTGGGGGTCTTCCTCTTTTTTTTTTTTTTTTTTCTGACCCTCTACTTTACCAAGCATGATGTCCTTCTCCAGGGACTGGTCCCTCCTGATAATAAGTTTAAAATATGAGAGACAAAGTCTGGCCATCTTGGCTTCTAAGGAACATTCTGGTTGTACTTCTAACACAAATTTGTTTGTTCTTTTGGCAGTCCATGGTACTTTTAATAGTCTCCTCCAATACCACAACTCAAATGCATCAATTCTTCTATGGTCTTCCTTATTCACTGTCCAACTTTCACATGCATATGAGGTTACTGAAAATACCATGGCTTGGGTCAGGCATATGGAAGTATGTATTTCCTTGTGGAAGTAGCTGCATTCTTCAACAAGCTTATATGGAGGTTTCTTCTCCTGTGTAGCTTAAGACAGGTCTAAATGGACTACCTTAAGAGGAGGATCCTACAAACAGCGTTCAGGTGGGGCAGAGAAACAGCACACAGGTGAGTCAAGAAGGAATGATGATGGTGGGTTATGCTTTTAAATTTTTAGAAGCTGAGAAGGAGGTTACATGGATTCCAAGTACTTGTTATTGTTGAGCGCCATCAAGTCAGTTCTGAGTCACGATGACCCCATATTATTACAGAGGGATTTTGTAGACAGTCATCTTTAAGGAACCAAATTTGTCTCTGAGACGCTGGAGGGTTCAAACTACCAACTTTTCAGTTAGCAGTGGAGTGGTTAACCGTTACTTCACCAAAGCGCTTGGTCATGGGGTTTTTGGATAGATGGCTTGCTGGAACTCCCAGAGTTAGAGGTGATGGAGATGGACCCAGGGCAGGACCTCCTGATCGCTCTATGAATCATGCTGACCTCGGTGGTCCAGACCTTGTAGGAGGGCAGCATGTTGGATTAGGTGACCATGACAAAATGTCATTGAAATGATAACAAATTGTTGAGCCATCCCTGGGGGGACAATGAGTTTAGTCATCAGGCTCCCTGACCAGAAACACTGCAATGTGGTCACCTAGGCTGATTGGATTCCATCTTCTGTTAGGGACCGCACCACAGAAGTCTGTATTTTACTGCTGGAGTGAGATCTTGAGAATTCCAAGATGACTTTTGACCCGTCTGCCTTGGTTCACTGCTGTGCCAACAAGTGATTGTGGAAAATTAGCAGCAATGATAGTAAAATCTCCATTGTGGTCTATGTTTTTTGTTTTGTTTTGTTTTGTTTTTGTACACCCCATTAGAGCTTTTGTATTGTCCTTCTTATTTTGAAAGCATCCTGTTTAACATGAAAGTACCTCAAATGGATCTAGAGAGTGGGTGCTCAGGAAGGGGGAGGGTAGCTATGTCTTAGGACAGTGCTGGGTGGCACCATGCTTTTGTTGTACCACACTCCTCATGGCCAAGTTCCCTGGATTCTGGGTGCTGGGCAAGGCAAGGAAAACAAAGGGGAGGGATGTTGATGAAAATGAAAGAACAACCAGATTTCCTCTTTGATCAGTACATTTAGGAAGTTTAACTGTGGTTGATTTCTGTGAAGTCAGTTAAGAACAAAGTACTTCCCAGTCCTGCTCCACCTTCAACATTGTTGTCATGGTCAAGTGCATGGTGGCAGCCACTGTACACTTTCAGTGCCTTTCAACTTAAGGAGCTCATCTTCCAGCACTGTAATACACACACACACATACACACACACATACACACACACACTGTATGATATATATATATATATATATGTTGTTGTTGTTGTTGTCAGGAGCTGTCGAGTCGGAACCGACTCATAGCAACCCCATACACAGCAGAACGAAACAATGTCCGATCCTGGGCCAACCACACTACCGCTGCCACACTTGATTCCATCAATGATGCCACCTGGCCAATCCATCTCATTAGGGGTCTTCCTCTTTTTCTCTGACCCTCCATCTTACCCTGCACGACATCCTTCTCCAGCTACTGTTCCCTCCGGACAATATGTCCAAAGTATGAGAGATGAAGCTTAGCCATCTTGGCCTCCAAGGAGCACTCTGGCTGCACTTCTTCCAAAACAGATCTATTGGTTCTTTTGGCAGTCCATGGCAAAACTTTGTTCCACCCTGGAACTTTCATGTCCCTTTACTCTCTGATGTTCCTCATACTGGATTCTCAGCATGTATTGCCAACCATGCTAACTCAGGGGTTTCCTATTCTTCACTCATTCCTGCATTTATTAAGCACTTCATAAATGGAAGCAAATATTATTATTCCTGTCAACCTGTAAATCTTCTTACATTTCTTTCATTCTTTAAAAATTAACAAGTGTGTTCTCTCCCTTCATCACCAAAAAGTTTTGCTTTCTCTTCTTTCCTTTGTTCCCTAAAATCTTACTTTCATCCACCATTCCATTGAAATAGCTCTCTCAGATGTCACCACTAAGCTCCCTGTTGCTACAAATCATGGTTTCAGTTTAATCCTGCTCTTCTTGCCATTTTAATACAACATAACATTGTTGAGAGCTTTCTAGGTACCTGATGGTATGTGAAGTGGCCCTGTTGGCTAGGATGATTCATACAGTCTCCATGATCTATATGTAATTAGTGTGATTTTCACTCTTTCCTATTTGCTACTGCTTCTTAGTCTTCTTCATATAGTTTAGTTTTTACTCCTCCCTCCTCAATTGTCTCAACAGTTTGCCTTTTGCCTTTCTGCCTCTGTTTTAATTTTTACAGTTAAAATATATACAGCCGAACATACATCAGTCTAACAAATTCTGCATGTACAATTCAGTAACACTGATGACATTCTTCAAATCGTGCAACCATTCTCACCCTCCTTTTCCAAATTGGCCCTCCCTCATTAACATAAACTCACTGCCCCTGAATCATTCTCATGATTTTTTTGAGCTTTTGTCAGTGTGATCCCACAGAGGTAGTTCTTTAAAAGAGCACAATGCTCAAGGGAGATACTTTCTGAATAATTAAGCTAAATTATTGTTTTGTATAAGGAAGACTTCTGTGGATATTTTTGGCTTAAGGTTTAAGATTGAAAGATGATCTCAGTTCAATAGCTTTGGGGGTTCATTCAGCCTCAATGGATCAAGAAAGTCTGGATTCTGTGAGAATTAGAAATTCTGTTCTGTACTTCCCATCTTGTGATCAGGATTTTTCTAAAGAACCCCTGGATTAAAACATTCATGAATGATAGCCAGACATCATCCATTCTTCATGGTTCCTCTGTTTTTGAGCAACCACATCTCTTCTCTTGGTTCCAAATATCTCTATTGGTAATTTCCAAATTTATATATTGAGCTGGGTTCTTTTTAAAACAGAAATAATTGTACAATTCAGCCCTTGGTGAGTTATGAGAAGCCGAGGTAAAGTAGAGCTGGTCTTGAAACTGCATACATGTGAACAGAAAAAGGTAAAAACATTCACTGCCCTCTCTACCCAGGAGACAAGCTAAAATGTTAATCAGGTTACTGAGTGGGACTAATCCTCTGGTTTCCTTCCTGTCTTCAAACTGGTCTGCAACCTAACCCCTCTCCTATTCTGACCACATATAAGTCTGCACTGCCCTGTATTCAGTGCTCAGAATCTGGAGAAGCAAGCTTCTCTGAGCCAGCTGGCTTAATAAAGTCTGAAACTCTGCTTCACCTCTCTGAGTGGCTTCCGTTTCTTAGACAATGGATCAAGAGCTGCTGCGTCACTCCCAGGCCCAGAGCTCCTGTAACACTCTCAAATCTAAAACTGCTGTAACACTTGGGCTTGTAGGGGCTCACATGCTGAAACATGTGTAAGGAACATGCTAGAAGTTCTCTGTGTTCTGAGGTACCCCAGTTTGGTCTGGCCCATTTAAATAAGGTTGGGCCTGGTAAAAGTGTGTCAGTGGCACTGTGGTTAAACTTGTGACTACTAACCAAAAGGTAGGTGGCTCCAACTCATGGGAGAAAGATGTGGCAGACTGCTTCCCTGGAAACCCTGTGGGACCATTTCACTCTTCTCTGTAGGGTTGCTATGAGTTGGAATTGAGCCCACAGCAATGGCTTTGGGCCTGGTAAGAACTTGGAATGGAGGGTACCTTGGAATTCTGTGTGCAGGGAGCAGTAAGTCCAGTGTTGTGATTACAGTGAGCCTGGGAGTGAGAATACTTTGACTCAAATCCTCACTCCACCACTTACTCTCTGTGTGATCTCACACAAGTTTGTGAGTACTTCTCCACATCTCAGTTTTCTTATATACAATAGGGGATAATAATCAGATCTGTCTCCTGAGGATTAAATGAGACAATTTATGTAAAGTGCTGAGACTTGCACATAGTGAGGGCTCATTAAATCATAGCTTAGCTGTCTTGAGCCATTTGGCTTGTTTTCCTCTCCAAGAAGCCTAGGACTGAAAGCAAAAGTATTAATGTGGAAAAGCTCCTTCTTTTGTGGAGAGAAATGCTGAGCCCAGGTCTGGGGCTTTGTGATGGAGATTCATTATGAATAGTTTGATGAGAAGTAAGTGGGTTAAAGAGGAGCAAAAAGCTTCCTGGTAGAGTTGATCCTACTTTCTGGGTCCAGCTCAAAGAAAGCTGATTAAAGGAGGCTGGGTCAGAGCAGAGTTGCCCTATTTAAAGCTTTTGTCAGCATTTCCTTAGTAAATTCAAATTTCTAGGGCCTAGAAATGCCTGAGTTGAAAGTATTCTCTCAAGTCTTGAGTTTGCTGTGAAAGATCTTCACCAGGCACTCAATAATCTTGTCAAGTTTTAACAGAGGAAGAGAGGAAGAAAGGAAGAAAGTGTTGGAAATGGGTTGTGATAGAGGAAGACAGGGGAGCAGACAGGAGAGAGGAGAGGTGGAAAGGTGAGGAAGAAATAGAAAAAAAAAATCTTTTTGGAGGATTTTAGGTACGCACTTTAAAATAGTTCCTCTTTTTCAGGCATTTCTTAATTTTGTAACATCCCTGACTAGACTCTCTGCTGTGATAATTAATTGGAAGAAGCTACCCCACAGAGCTTTCTGCTGCTTGTCTGTCCCTAAGGTGAGTCCCTGATCTCCACAAGCTGGATCAACTGCTGGCTCCCTGCCCCTCATTCCTGCCAACATGGATTTTGTTAAACTCATTTTCCATCAAAGAATTACACCAATCTGATTTCTGACTCTTGCAAATTTTGGGCCAATAGTTTTGGTTCCCTGAGACAGCTTTTGATCCTCTTCCTGGAATGTATCCCAGAATCTACAAAGGAAAATAAGGTGACAGTTAGGTCTAATCATTTGAATACCTACCTGAGGAGTTTTGGAATATTGGGCTCCATTAGTATGAAGACTCTCAATCCCTGTGGTAAAGTCTCTTTGGTCATTCCTTGAGAAGGCCTAGGATTAGGTCTGTTACACTGGGGCAGGACAACACAGAAGTCAGCACTGCCATCCCTGTTAGTTGTAGTCAAGTTGACACCAACTCACGGCGACTTTACCTATTACAGAACAAAACATCACCTGGTCTGGCACCATCTTCAGGGTGGTTGGTATGTTTGAGTCTACTGTGTGTCTACTCGGTCAATCAACCTCGCTGAGGGGTCCAGTCACTTTTTTATTTTTTGCTCTCTACTGGTGTGGCGCTGTGGGTTAATGCGTCAGACTGCAAAGCCATTTGAACTGCAAGGCCGGCAGTCCAAGCTCACCAGCTGCTCCTCGGAAACCCTATTCAGGGTCACTATGGGTCGGAACCTACTCAACAGCACTTAACAACAACAACAACAACTTCATCAAATATGGGTGAAAGATGACACTTTCTGCCCCTGAAAAGATTTACAGCCTCAGGAACCCTACATAGGGTCGCTATGAGTTGGAACTGACTCCACGGCACATAACAACCACCACCACCTCTTTCCCAAATAACCTTTTTCAGTGATTGGCCTTTCCTATTGATGTGGAGTCCTGGTGGGGCGCTGTAGGATCAGCACTAGACTGCTGACTACAAGGTCGGCCATTCAAACCCACCAGCAGCTCCTTGGAAACCCTACACATAGTCGTTATGAGTCGGAACAGATTCAATGACAGCATATGGCAGCAATGACTAGTCCAAAGTTAGTGAGTTAAAGTCTCACCATCCTCCTGCTAAGCAACATTCTGGTTATATTTCTTTTAAGGATGATGTGCTAATTATTTTGGCAGGCTGCGGTATTCATGGCAAGAATTGCAAGGATACTCTGCCCTCCCCGTAAACTGAGAACTATTGATATGGGTGATGAGAAAAGATACCCTATATGGAACTTTCTTTTATCTTCAATGCTTAATCTGGTTATCTCAGTGTGGGAAAAATCATAACTGTGGAAGAAAAGCATCAAAATCTGACTACATGGGATAAACATGTTTTTCTTTCCCCCACCCCATATGTCAATAGTAGGGAAATCAGGTAGATGCAAACACACAAGGACATAGAGAAGAAAAAAGGAGGCAACTGCAGATAAAAACTTCTCATACATCTTGTTGTTGTTGTTAGGTGCCATTGAGTCAGTACTGACTCATAGTGACCTTATGCACAGAAGAACAAAACACTGCCCGGTCCTGGGCCAACCTCACTATTGTTGCCGCACTTGAGCCCACTGATGCTGCCACTTGGCCAATCCTTCTCACTGGGTGTCTTCCTCTTTTTCTCTGATCCTCCATCTTACCAAACATGATATTCTTCTCCAGCGACTGGTCCTTCCTGACGATATGTCCAAAGTATGAGAGACGAAGTTTAGCCATCCTAGCCTCCAAGGAGCACTCTGGCTGCACTTCTTCCAAAATGGATCTATTGATTCTTTTGGCAGCCCATGGCACTTTCAATATTCTTTTCCAACACCATAATTCAAAAGCATCAATTCTTCTATGGTCTTCCTTATTCACTGTCCAGCTTTTGCATGCATATGAGGTTATTGAAAATACCATGGCTTGGGTCAGAAGCACCTTAGTCCTCAAGCTGACATCTTTGCTCTTCAACACTTTAAAAAGGCCCTGTGCAGCAGATTTGCCTGATTATACATCTCAGAGAGCTGGAAAGAGGAGAGGAGATAGATGAGCAAGTGATTTAAGAAATGGACAACTTGACTGTCCTTGTGCTTTGATGGGAAATGAGATCATGGTAGTGTGAACTTCAGAAATTCCCAGGGCTTTCAGAGAAGGCTGAAATATAAGCTGAAATAAGGAGCGCTGACTGAAAGTCTGAGTATAGAATAGTCAGGCACCCAAGTCCCCTTCTCCCCTCCCACAGTCAGGCCATCACCCCTCTGATTGTGAAGTACATGGGCCAATAGTGAGTACACATACATTGAGAACAGGAGGGATTTAATGAAAACGCAAAGCTATTGACCAGAACATCTTCCCTTCCCTAGCCCCTTTCCACAAGGCTTCCAGCATGCTTCTGTGTAGGCACAGGTGTAGACATGGAATGAGATGAGTCTTCTCTGCAGAAATGGAGTCACTGGGGTCCCATCAAATAAAAGAGCAATCATAGAAGATGCTCACCTGAAGTAAGAATCACAAGTTGGCAAGCTGCCTGAACATGTGATGTATTTCCAATTAGCTTTGAGTAGAACTCCTGGTGTGGCTCTTTTGGATAAGCCCTGGACTGTGAACCACAAACTTGGAAGTTCAAACCTACCAGCTACTCCTCAGAAACCCTATGCGGTGTTGCTATGAGTCGGAACCAACTTGACAACATTTAACAACAAGCTCATTCTTGAATCTGAATGGTCCACAAAGGAAAGCCAGATATTTGTGGAACTCTTCCAGTCTATAAGAAAGAAACAAAAATAAAAGAGGACCCCCTTCTCACATAAAAAAAAAGACACAATGTGGGAAACACAAATAGAATCGAATGAATACAAAATCATATTTGGAGAGACATAGGGAAATTGTCATTAGGTGGTGTCCAGCTTTCACAGCTGGGTTGAAAGGCTTCAGCTGCAATTAATCAACCAGAATCTTGGCGGGAGGGGGAGCAGCAGTTTCCCTGAAGCCCTAGCACTGGGCCCCAAGGACCTAGAGTACTGAACCCAGAAACCAGACCAGAGTATTAGCTTTATGAACACAAACTGCTTAGTTGTCAAAGGTCAGGGTAAAGCCAGGCTGGACGATGCAGCTGCAAACTCTAGTCCAAGAGGAAGCCTGGCACTGCTCTGCAGTGTCCTGGACAATGGCTCCCATCTGTGGGCAAGTGGATCTGCTATGCAGTGTCTGCCTACTCCTGACGTTTGCTGCAGGTAGAACCACTGGCTGCCCCCCAAACCCGGTGTTGGCAGAATGGAGCATTCCAGGGAGGGATGGAACAAGTGGAAGACTTACAGGTAGAGGGCAGGTAAGCTTCCTGAGGGGCAGTGAGAGCAGGCAGGGGTGGAAATGGTGTCAGAAAACCAAGGAGGAACTAGGGGATATCAGAAAACATTGGGAATTCTTACTGCAATGTAAAAGCCTATAGATCATTTTTGTTTCTTCTCTACACCAATGTGTGACCTTCTCTCTGCAATGGACATATGAAGGAGCTTCAAAAAGTTTGTGAAAAAGCAATTGAATAAAAAGACAATGGAAAGTTCTCATGAATCTTTTGAAGCCCCCGTGTACAACTTAACCTGTGGGGAGAAGTAAGGAAATGTGGAGAGAGAAGCCATACTTTATGTCAGCCCATCTCCTGTGGGGAGGGACATGTAAATTAGCTTCTCAGAGACATGTCCTTGTTGTTAGTGTTGTTAGATGCACTCGAGTCTGTTCTTACTCATAATGACTTTATGCACAACAGAACGAAATATTGCCTGGTCCTGTGCCATCCTCACAATTGTTACATTTGAGGCCATTGCTGCTGTTACTGTGTCAAACCATCTCATTGGGGGGTGGGGGCTCTTCTTCTATTTTGCTGACTCTCCACTTTACCAAGCATGGCATCCTTCTCCAAGGACTGATCTCTCCTGATAATATATCTGAAGTATGAGAGATGAAGTCTCACCACCTGGTTTCTTAGAGACCTTCTGGCTGCATTTCTTCCAAGACTGATTTGTTTGTTCTTCTGGAAGTCCAGGGTACTTTTAGTATTCATCTCCAACATCATGATTCAAATGCATTGATTCTTCTGTGATCCTTCTTACTCACAGTACAACGTTCACATACATATGAGGTTATTGAAAATGCCATGGCTTGGGTCAGGCACACCTTAGTCATCAAATTGATATCTTTGCTTTTAAACACTTTAAAGAGGTCTTGTGTAGCAGATTTGCCTAATGCAATATGTCCTTTGATTTCTTAATTGCTGCTTCCATGAGTTTTGATTGTGAATCCAAACAAAATGAAATCTTGGACAACTTCAATCTTTTCTCCATTTTCATGATGTTGTTTACTGATCCAGTAGTGAGGATCTTCATTTTATTTACATTGAGGTGCAATCCATACTGACGGCTGTGGTTTTTGATCTTCATAAATAAGCATTTAAAGTCCTCTTCACTTTCAGCAAGCAAAGTTGTATCATCTGCATAACACAGTTTGTTAACAATTCTTCCTCCAGTCCTGATGTCATGTTTTTTGTGTAATCTAGCTTCTCAGATTATTTGCTCAGCATACAGATTGATTAAGCATGGTGACAGAATACAACCCTGGCATCCACCTTTCCTGATTTTAAACTCTCAGTGTCCCTTTGTTCTGTTCTAACAACTACCTCTTGGTCTATGTAAAGGTTCCCCAAGAACACAATTCAGTGTTCTGGAATACTCATTCTTCACAATGTTAATCATAGTTTATCATGGTTCACACTGTTGAAAGCCTTTGCATAGTCAATAGGTACAAGTAAATATCTGTATGGTATTTTCTACTTTCAGTCTAATCCATCTGACTTCAGAGATTTTATCCCTCGATCCATGGCTTCTGAATCCACCTTAAACTTTTGGCAGTTCTTTGTTAATGTACTTTTGTTCCTGTTTTTGAAATATCTTCAGCAAAATTTTATTTGCATGTGATATTAATGCTATTGTTCAGTGATTTTCACATCATGTTAGGTCATCTTTCTGTGGAATGGGTGCAATTATGGTGCCAATCAGTTGATGCCAATCTTCCTCAGTTGGCCAGGTAGCTGTCTTCAAAATTTCTTGGTTTAGATGAATGAACACCTCCAGTGCTTCTCAGTTTGTTGTAAGATTTCAATTTCAGTTCCTGGACTCTTGCTTTTTGCCAGGGCTTCAGTCTAGCTTGGAATTTGTCCTTCAGTACCATTGGTTCTTGATTCTATGCAGCTACTTGATATGGTTACCACTCATCTGTTAGTTTGTTATACTGTGGTGGCTTGTGAGTTGCTGTGATTCTGAGGGCTATGCCACCGGTATTTTAAATAACCAGCAGGGTCACCCATGGTGGACAGGTTTCACATGAGCTTCCAGACCAAGACAGACAGGAAGAGAGAGTGACAGCTAATTCTGAATATTTAGTCACTGAAAACCTTATAAATAGCAGAGAAACACTGTCAGTTAATAGTGCCAGAAAATGAGCTCCTCAGGTTGGAAGGCACTCAAAATGCAACTGGGGAAGAGCTGTCTCCTCAAAGTCGAGTTGATTATGATGAGGCAAATCGAGTAAAGCCGGTGGGAGAAAAGCCCACGAAACCTACATTTGCTGATGGGGCACAACTCAAAATGAAGAGAAACAGCTGTAAACATCGATTGAAAATTGGAATGTGGAATGTACAAAGTATGAATCTGGGAAAATTGGAAGCTGTCAAAAATGAAATGGAACTCATAAAAATTGATATCTTAGGCATTAGGGAGCTGAAATGGACTGACATGAGCCATTTTGAATCTGATGACCACATGGTTTGCAATGCCGGGAATGACAAATTGAAGAGGAATGGTGTGGCATTCATTGTCAAAAAGAACACAACCAGATCAGTCAAGAGGTACAATACTGTCTGTTGTAATGTCCATGTGACTTCAGGGAAACCCAGTTAATACCACTATTATTCAAATTTATGCACCAACCACTAAAGCCAGTGAGGATGAAATAGAAGGATTCTACCCACTTCTTCAATCTGAATTTGATCAAACATGCAATCAAGATGTATTGATCATTACTGGTGATTGGAATGCAAAGGTTGGGAGCAAAGAGGAAGGATCAGTGGTTGGAAAATATGGCCTTGGTGATAGAAATGATGCTGGAGATCACATGATAGAATTCTATAAAACCAATGATTTGTTCATTTCAAATACTTACTTTAGACAGCATTAAGAGACAACAACACACATGGACCTCACCAGATGGAATACATGGAAATCAAATTGACCACATCTGTGGAAGGAGACAATGGAAAAGCTCCATATCATCAGTCAAAACAAAGTCAGAGGTAGATTGTGGAGCAGTCCATCAATTACTCATATGCAAATTCTAACTGAAGCTGAAGAAAATGAAAACAGGTCCATGAGGGCCAAAATATGACCTTGAATATATCCCACCTGAATTTAGAGATCTTCTGAAGAACATATTTGATACATTAAACACTAAAGACTGAGGACCAGAAGAGTTGTGGGATGACATCAAGAACATCATACATGAAGAAAGCAAAAAATCATTAAGAAGACAAGAAAGAAGGAAGAGGTCAAAATGGATGTTAGAAGAGACACTGAAACTTGCTCTCCAGCGTAGAGATGCTGAAGCAAATGGAAGAAATTACAAGGTACAAGAGCT
>NW_006408574.1:12745269-12765015 GCF_000296735.1 Chrysochloris asiatica
ATATCATGTTTGGTAAAGTGGAGGGTCAGAGAAAAAGAGGAAGACCCCCAATGAGATGGATTGGCCAAGTGGCAGCATCAATGGACTCAAGCGTGGCACCAATAGTGAGGCTGGCCCAGGATGGGGCAGTGTTTTATTCTGCTGTGTTGATACTGACTTGATGGAAACTAACAACAACAACTTGAAATGGTTGAACATTGGCAATTTCTTTTTTGGTACAGTGACCTTTCTTTTGATCTCCTTCTTCTTCTGATGCTTTTTGCATCATTCAGTATTTTGCCCAAGGAGTCTTTCAACTTCAAGTTGAAGCTTGAATTTTTTTCTTTAGTTTTTTTTTCAGCTTGAGAAATGCTGACTATGTTTCTTCCTTTTGGTTTTCTAACTCCAGGTCTTTGCACATTTGACTTTGTTTTCCTGAGCTGCCCTTTGAAAATTTCTGTTTAGCTGTTTTAGTTCCTCATTTCTTCCATTCACTTTTGCTTCTCTACACTCAAGAGTAATTTTCAGTCTCTTCTGACATCCTTTTTGTTTTCATCTTTTCTTTATTCCCTGCCTTTTTAATGACGTTTTGATTTCTTCTTATATGGTATTCTTCATGTCATTGCACAGCTCTTCTGGTCTTTGGTCATTAGGATCTAATGCATCAAATCAAAGATTATAGAAGAATTGATGCATTTGAGTTATGCTGTTGGAGAACAATATTAAAAATACCATACACTGCCAAAATAACATATAAATCTGTGTTGGAAAAAGAACATCCAGTTCCTTAGAAGCTAGGATGGTGAGAGTTTGTCTCTTATAATTTGGACATGTGATCAGGAGGGACCAGTCAGTGGAGAAGGACATCATGCTTGGTAAAATGGAGGGTCGGTGAAGAAGAGGAAGATCCTCCCCTCTCCCCCAATGAGAGACATTGGCTCTGTAGCAGCAGGAACGGGCTCCGATGTAACAATAATTGTGAGGAGGAGGCAGGACCAGGCAGTATTTTGTCCTGTTGTCCACAGGATGGCTATGAGATGGAATGAACTCGGTAGCACCAAACAACAGCAATATCTAGGAAATCCACCTTTTGACAACCTCCAATTTTCCTAGATTCATACTTTGCACATTCCATGTTACATTTATTAATAAATGTTTTCAGCTGTTTGTCCTCATTTTGAGTACCCATCAACAAATGAAGGTCCTGAAAGCTATGCTACTTTCGTGTCTTATGTCTCGGACTTTGAGGTGGCAGCTGTCTCTGATGGGCTCACATTCTGGCATGAAACCTGACAATGTTCTGCTACTATCCATAATGTTTTCATCTCCTGTCACTATATCTGACTGCTGTTCATAAATCTTTCATTGGCTAACCACTCACAAGTTGGTCTGCCTCTTCTTCTTTCTACTCTTAGTCTGCATGCGCCACTGAAATCTTTCCACCAAGGATGACCCTTCTGATAGTTATAATACTGGTGGCAAAGCTTTCACTATCACATCAACACACAAATCTCCACGGCACTACAAACTGACAGATGAATGGTGACTTTGGAAACATGCAGATGGTGAAATTGGAATCCCCCCAAATAAAGACTTTGGGGCCAATTCCATCTCATGCTAACCTTCTAGGACAAAGTAGAATTGGCCTGTAGGCTTTCTCCTAGCCTGTAATCTTAATGGGAACAGACTGGCATGTCTTTTCTCCTGAGGAACTGGTGGTGGTGGATTTAGGCCACTGACCTTTGGTTAGCAGTAAGACGTTCAATCACTGCACCACCACGGATCCTTGAATAGGGACTGTGGGAAAATTTCCCTCTTCCCTCTCCAGGACTCATAGTGACCTCATGTCAAGAATAAAATCATGCTTGCTCCCACACCATCTTCACAATCCACCAACATAAAATTACACGTAAAGGGAATGATATCAAGAAAAGGAGGCTCTGGGGATTTTGACCTGGAAAATCTGGTGAGAATGCCAACCCTGGGTCTCTTAATCGCATTGAAGTCTAGAAAGTCAGAGTAACATCAGTGTCAACATGTTCTAACCAGTGTCTGAGTTACCATAGGCTTTAAAGTCAAAAAACCTGTTCCAATTTCAGCTCTTCTAGTCTTAACAAGAGGGGTTCTGGTAGTGTATGGTTACGAATCAGGCTGCGAACCGCAAGGTCAGCAGTTTGAAACTACCAGCTGTTCTGTGGGAAAAAGATGAGGTGTTCTCCTCCCATAAAGACTTACAGCCTTAGAAACCCTGTACAGGGTTGCTATGAGTCAGGACCAACTCCACAGTACATAACCACAGCCACAAGTCTTAACAAAGAATCCTGGTGTGGTGCTGTGAGTTAATGTGCTGGACTGCAAGTTCAGTTTGAACCTCAAGGTCGGCAGTTCAAGCTCATCAACCACTCCTTGGAAACCCTATACTGGGCCACTATGAGACGAAACAGACTCAACGACACTTAACAACAACAACAACAATAGTAACAGCTTTGTGATTATGAGCATATTTTTCAGCTTCTATGAGCCTTACTCTCCCAGGCACAAGCTGTTCCTTGGGATTGATGAGAATCCATCCAAAAGTCCTTACTTAGGCGCTGGGTTCCTTTGGCTCCTACCAAAGAGTCCTAGTGGTACTGTGAGTTAGGTGCTGGACTGTTAAATATAAGGTTGGCAGCTCAAACCCACCAGCTACTCTAAGGGAGAAATATGAGGCTGGCTGCTCCCATAAAGATTTATAATCTAGCAGTGGTTTTTGGGTGTGTGTGTGGGAGAAGGGGTCACCACATGCCAGATGCTATACTAAGGATGTCATGAGTGATGTGGTACCCTATTGAGGTTAACACAATTAGTACTTCCTCTCTGGCTAGTCACCTCTTTCTGTGAGGTAGTTCTAGTGAGGTCATCATGAAGCCAGAGTTCAGGTGTTGGGAAGTAGGCTGGGCTGTTTGGAAAGTAGAAACAAGTTTCTGTAGACCATCTCTCGTACTCCCTCACTTGTTAGTTCTCAAGTTGGTTCAGATGCATGATGATCCCATGTACAAAAGAACAAAACATTGCACCGTTAAGTACTATTGTCTCAATCTCAGGTAAACTTGTGGCCACTGTGTACTGGTTTTAAACTTTTTGTTGTGAACTGAACTAAGGTTTGCAAAACAGATCATCGGTTCGCATCTTAAACATTTCAATCCTCTCAGTGGAATCACGTATCCCACTTCCTCCACGTCCTTCTTGTTTGATTCCTCTTTCTTTCCCAGCCTTTTTGAACTGTGTATTTTAAGTACCTTCCAACCTAGGGAGCTCATCTGCCTGCTCTATATTGGACAATATTCTGCTGTGATTGATAGGTTTTCATTGGCTGATATTTGGAATTAGATTGTTAGTTCTTTCTTCCTAGTCTGTCTTAGTCCGGAACCTTTGCTGAAACCTGTCCAACATGGGTAACCCTGCTGGTATTTCAAACACTGTGGCCTAGCTTCTAGCATCATAATAACTTACAAGCCACCACAGTGCAATAAACTGACAGATGAGTGATGGATACTCGGCTTGGCTTCCATTGAGAATCTATTGGCAATATTTTCATCCATCTGAACTGTCTGCTTTGGTTTAGCTATTCTGCACTATGAACCTCCCATCAAGCAACAACCAACTGCTCCCAGGCTGCCCTGTCCCAGGCACCTCTCACCAGGTCTCAGATCTATCTTGAAGACATAGTTTATGGAGACAAGAGGCATCTTCAGTGTTTGTGGCCTTTGCACCGTGGACAACTGGTGCTGAGGTCACCTCTTTTCCTTGGGGATGGAGATGGTCTGATGAGGTGCCCTGGGTCATGGGATGTACAGCTGTCTGCTTAGGACTTGACAGAAAGCAGCTGAGTAAGGATGACTCGTCCCTTAATGGACATTAATTACTGCTCTTAGCATGGTGCAGGTCAGAGGACAGAAGAATTCTGACGTCAGCTCTGACATGCTGTGGCCGGCGGCAGACTGGCTCTTGTATTTGATTAGGGTTGTGACTAGTTGAACACAGCCACAGGGACCCAGATGAAATGTCTGAGACTTTTCTAACTTGCAGAGCGACAGTTCACAGTTACTTCCTCAAAGGACATTTTCCACAATGAAGTCTAGCCTATGCACAAGTTGCTATCTAATTGATTCTGACTCAGGGTGACGGCATTTGTGTCAGAGTAGAAGTGTGCTCCACTGAGTCTTCAAGGGCGAATTTTTGGAAAGTAGATCCTTGGGGCTTTCTTCCAAGGTACCTCTGGGTACACTCAAACCACAGCCATTTTTTGGTTAGCAGTGAACTTGTTAACTGTTTGTACCACCTAGGAATGCATCCAGTATGTGCCACTAACCTAAAGCAGAGCCACCAAGGCTTAGAGTCTTGATTCTGAGCTCTGACTTCCTTGATTAAACGAGGCCCAATAATGCTTCAGAATCTGGAGTTACCCGAAGTCTTCACTCACCAGCTCTGCATATTGTAGCGTTGTCATGTTTCCATTAAATGTAGAGCCAGATGAAACAACTAAACTGCAGACTAAGTCATGCCATTAGAGATTGGAGAAGTGGATGACAGTCCTCTTCCTGCTAACCTTTGCTTCCTACAATAAAGCAGAGATTTGGATAAGCTCTGTATCATTTTCAAACATCACCTCCTAGGAACTTGTTCGCTCCAGGTTAGCCTGGGTGGCATATCATATGGAAGGTGCCAGTTGTGAATATGTTTTGGAGAAGTATCTTGTGATACTCACAGAGCCCGTCATTGTCACTGCTGACTGATGCGCAGGTCCTTCCTCCCTACAGTAGCCAGGGATGATTGCTTCTGGGGGTGGCATGGAACAATGTGATCACAAGACCCCTGCATCACCTCCAGCTGTTTGGACTTCAGACACTTGAATTTAAGTACAGGTTAGGGAAAAGTTACCTGGCAGAGAAAATTAGAGGCAGGTGTTCTTCTTGTGTAGCGAGGAGTGTAACTTCACAAGGAGAGTCTTAAGCTTTGAAAGTGCCCACAAGACACGTTTGGCTTCTTTCCATTTCCGAGGTGAATCTATCAAGACAAAAGAGCTCTCTTTTCACAACAAGGCTCTGGAGGTGAACGTAGCAGAGCCAAAGGAATAGCTTTCCCTTCTGATTTCAAAATTGCCTGGCAGTGCTGGTGCCTTGGTCTTGTCTGTTGAAAGAAGATAAAAGGGTGACACATATACACCTTCATCAATAGAGATCGTGTGGTGTGTATTCAGTCCTATGTAACACACCCTTGTTCACATTATTTCCACTGAGAAAGAGTTTTACATTTGATAGCAAAGAATATTTCTTTTCTACTTTTGGATTAAGATATTATACTGTATCTTTGCATATAATGTCCCCATGTAAACAAAGAGAGCAAGTAAGTATATAACACGTATAACTCTTATCAGAAACTAATGCACCAGGGGGTTACATGGTTTGCAAAAACAAAACCCAACAACCATAAAATGTGTGTGTTATTTATATAAAAATATGGTCATTTGTTTCTAGCTTCCATGGAGTCAGCTCCCGCTCATAGTAACATTACATACAACAAACAAAATATTGTCCAGTCTTGAACCTTTTTCATGATCCCTAGTATCTTGGAGCCCATTGTTGTGATTCTTGGTTAATCCATTTCATTGAAAGCTTCCCTCAGTTTCAAGGATCCATGATGCCCTTTTCTAGCAAGTGGTATTTCCTGATGGTGTTTCCAAAGTAAGTGAGCCAAAGTTTGGTCATCTTCTCCTCTTAGGAACATTCTGGTGGCGTTTCTTATCATTCACTTATGGTAAACTCTGCCCTTTTAGGAAGGGTTCTGTGAGCGGTGACAAATGTACAGTCATGTAGCCCACACATATTCAAAATAGACAGTAGTCCCATCACTCTCCAACAGTTCTGTGCTGATCCTTCTGTCTCTGGGAACTACTGACCTGTTTTGTGTCTCTATGATTTTGTCTTTTCCAGAAGGCCATACATATGGAATCATAGCATGTAGACTTTTTAGTTAAAATTCTCTCCCATAGCATATTTGAAATTCATCCATGTAGTTGTATGTGTCAATAGCTTTTTCCTTTTAATTGCTAATTTATCCCATACTAGTGAAAAAACCCTGCTAGCATAGTCGATTATGAGCTGGGCTGCTAACCACTAGGTCAGTAATCCGAATCTACCAGTCTCCCCATGGGAGAAAGACAAGACAAAGGTTTTAGATAATGATTGACAGCTTTGGAAATGCCATACAGGGTTGTTATGAGTTGGGACTGACTTGGTAGCATACAACCACCACCACTGGTGAAAAAGAGGAAGAGCCTCAACAAGATGACTTGGCACAGAGACTACAACACAACCACCATGGTGAGGAAGGCACAGGACCAGGAAATGTGTCAATCTATTGTACATAGAGTCACTGAGTCAGAACTGATTCAAGGGCACCTACCAACAACAACAAGAAGAGTATCCTCAGGATGGTGCTGTGGGATAAGCATTGGGAAGCTAACTGCAAGGTTGGTGGTTCAACCCCATCAGCCACTCTGAGGGAGAAAGATGGGACTGTCTGCTTCTGTGTGGTTTACAGTCTCAGGAATCCTCAGAACAGTTCTACTTTGTCCTCTATAGATAGGGTTGCTGTGAGTTGAAATAAGCTTGATGGTAGTGAGTTTGTTGTTGTTGTTTTGGTTTAAGGGTGTTGGTGGTGGTTAGACCTTAGATTTCGAACTGTAAGGTCAGAGGTTCAAACCCACCAGTCACTCTCTCACTTTGCTGGTGAGAAAAATGAGGTTGGCTATTCCAATAAAGAATCAGTCTCAGAAACCCTGTGTAGAATTGCTGTGAGTTGGAATGGACTAAGCTGTTGTGAATTTGGTTTTGGTTGGATTATATGGGTGTCCCAAATTCACTCATTTCTTTTCTGTTGTTGTTGTTGTTAGGTGCCATCGAGTCAGTACCGACTCATAGCAACCTTCTGCACAGCAGAATGAAACACTGCCCGATCTTGGGTCAACCTCACTACTATTGCCACGCTTGAGTTCATCGATGCTGCCACTTGGCCAGTCCATCTTGTTGGGGGTCTTCCTCTTTTTCTCTGTTCCTCTATCTTACCAAACATGATATCCTTCTCCAGTGACTGGTCCCTCCTGACAATATGTCCTAACAATATGAGAGACGAAGTTTGGCCATCTTGGCCTCTAAGGAGCACTCTGGCTGCACTTCTTCCAACACAGATCTGTTGGTTCTTTTGGAAGCCCTTGGCACTTTCAATAATCTCCTCCAACACTATAACTCAAAAACATTAATTCTTCTACGGTCTTCCTTATTCATTGTTCAGCTTTTGCATGCATATGAGGTTATTGAAAATACCATGGCTTCAGTTAGGTACACCCCTATCTACCCTGACACATCAACATTTAAAAATATATTTCTATTGTTGCTCAAAATTTCAACCTAAATGAAAGGATTCTCATCAAGGATTCAGCTTGTTTCATTAGTGCACTGGGTTGGTAGGTATGGGCAATTTGGATATTGGCTATCAAAAATGGGAGGCTATAAAGACACAAAGTGACTGGCTTACAAGTGTTCATGAGTGTGCTTAGTTTTAGAATGAGGGGGTGGTTAAAGTAGAATCCCCACTGAATGGATCTGGTGAAAGGGTTTGGGGGATGATGGTGATAGGATTTTATGATTCAGTTGAGAGTAATTGCTATCATGATTAATTGTGATCATCACAACTATAATTGTAGAAGATGTATAACTAAAAGGGGCGAGAAGTTGATCTTTCATTTCAGGAATCAAGGACTCCAGGACCATCAAAATGGAAGAGCATGAGTACAGCATGAGATCCTACCCAGAAAAGCAGCAATAGCAGAGATGGTGGCAGAGGCGAGGGCATGGAGAGAGAGAGCAGCTGCGGGCTCTAGGCCCATGGACTGAGAAAGGTTGTGTGCCTGCCAGCAGGCAACTACCTCACAAAATATGCCCTTTGGATATTTAAAAGAATATGTATATTTTTGTTTTATATATATATACATCAAATATTTTTGCTTTGTGCATTTGTGAAAAATAAGATGTAAAAGGGAAGCCCCGTGGTGAAAGTGGTGTAATTGTTGTTATAGAGACGGGAGTGTAATCAGTGAAATGAATCGTAATGTATGATTGGTTAAAAGTTAAAGAAAAAGAAATGAAAGAAACAATCTATGATGGTTACAGGGATAGGGAAAATTATTCACGGGTTGAAAGGCAGACACATGTCAACATGGGTGACAAGGCGGGCAACATACAACAAGGAAGAGGAAAGATGAAGTTAATGGAAGACCCAGAGGAATGTAATATTAAAGCAAGTAGTGAGGTAAATACTGTTAACTGTTGGTACAGGGATGGGATTGCAACCATTGTAATGAAGCAACAACATTCTTATCAGTGGAGAAAAGATTGAAGTTGTCAAGGACTTCATTCTTCTTTGATCAACTATTAACACTCATGGAAGCAGCAGTCAAGAAATCAAACGAATATTCTATTAGGCAAATCTGTTACACAAGACCATTAAAAGGGGCTGAAGAGCAAATCTATCAGCTTGAGGACCAAGGTGAGCCTAACCCAAGCCATGGTATTTTCAATAACCTCATATGTATGCAAAAGCTGGACAGTGAATAAGGAAGACCATAGAAGAATTGATGCTTTTGAGTTATGGTGTTGGAGGAGAATATTGAAAGTACCATGGGCTGCCAAAAGAACCAGTAGATCCATTTTGGAAGAAGTGCAGCCAGAGCGATCTTTGGAGGTTAGGATGGCCAAACTTCATCTCTCATACTTTGGACATATTGTCAGGAGGGACCAGTCATTGGAGAAGGATATCATGTTTGGTAAGGTGGAGGGTCAGAGAAAAAAAGGAGACCCCCAGTGAGATGAATTGGCCAAGTGGCAGCATTGATGGGCTTAAGCATGGCAACAAATGTTGGCCCAGGATCAGGCAGTGTTTTGTTCTGTTGTACATAGGGCTGCTGAGTTGGTACCAACTCGATGGCACCTAACAACAACAACAATGTATGCTTGGTTGAATGTAAAACTGATGATCCTTCACTCAATTCTCAGTAAAAAGCTAAAAACAACAAATTGCTATTTGGCAGAGAAAATATCTTTTATTTTTGGTAAAGTTATAACTATTCAACTATTAACCTGATGAGCTGTTTTCACCCTAAAGGTTTTTAGCTATCTGAAAGGCACTGAGATCGACATTTATTGTGGATAGTTATAGTTTCTTGGTCAGAGAGAAGAAAACTGTGTGTGGAACATTTTCCTGGATGGCTTTGGACATAAAAAAAACAACGACTTCTCTTCTCTCTGGAGGTACCTGTTCCATCCAGTGATATCGGGTCATGAAGACAAGTTCCTCTTTATAGGAACAGAAAGAACCATACACATCTCTTTTAAGAAGGTAACTTGTTTTTCCTAGAGCTATAAGGCACCAGAGGATTATAGGATTTGGGTGTTTAAAACAGTCCTAGGACTTCCTCAGGGTAAATATTGATTGTTTGTGACTTGGAGTCTTAAATCAAGAAAGACAACATGCTTCAGATGTTACTTAAAAACAAAACAAGAAGTTGACGAATCTGTAAGACTGAAGTAGCTCCTTTAGAATTAAGATATATTAGAAACAGCAGCAACATGTGCTCCTCAGCTTGAAAAAGAAATAAGTAAGATCTTGAAATATTTTCTTGTCTTTATGAACCACACTTTCAGTGGATTTCTTTTAGGATTTTGTCCAGCCCCCAGGATCTCCTTCCCTTGTTGTTGTGGCTTAGTGTCATTGAGTTGATACTCTTAGTGACCTTGTGTAGGGTTTCTGAGGAACTGCTGGTGGGTTTGAACCACTGACCTTAAGGTTCAAAATGACCTTGTGGTCCAGTAAATTAGCCTGCAGCACCACACTGCATGCCATTTAATGTTCCACAGGGACAGGCATTCTACTACTATGTCTGTAGTACCTAGTCCCACCAACCCCTTTGGCCAGAATTTGTTTGACTTGAAGCTAACTGGTTAGACAGATCTTTATGTAATTGCTGAATCTGACATGATATGAATTTGAGAGACATGCTGTTGTTAGTGTTGTCTAGTGAGTTCCAACTCAGTGACTCTGTATTGGGTTTATGAGGAGTGGCTGGTGGGTTTGAATGATCGACCTTGTGGTTTAAACCTACCTTGTGGCCCAGTGCATTTTCCTACAGTGCCAGTCGAGGACTCCTATACTATGTAATAGTCATTTTTTGACATATAGATGAAACTTGAAAATATTCTGAATGAAGTAAGTCAGTAATGAAAGACAAATATATATGTATAGAGCAAATGGATAGAGACCCAATTTTATTTGTCATTACCATTAGTGGGAGAGAGTAGAAACTAGGGTATCCTAGTTTTAGGGGCACTGAGTGATAGAACAATTTGTAAACAGGTAGTGGTGATCGTTGTATAGCATGTTGAACATAATTAATACTGCTGAATTGTAAAAATGTTAAATTCATTGTTACATGTATGCTTACCACACACACACACACAAACCAGACAGACTCTCAGAAAGATAAAGTTTAAAGACAGAGAACGTGCATTACCCTGCTTATGGACTGGATTCTGCTATTTGCCACTTTCCAAGGCCCCTCTTTACTTGTTGCTATTGTTAGGTGCCATCGAGTCAGTTCTGACTCATAGCAACTTCATGTACAACAGAAGAAAACACTGCCTGGTCCTATGTCATCCTCACAATGACTGTTACTCTTGAGCCCATTGCTGCTGTCACTGTGCCAATCCATCTTGTGGGGGGTCTTGCTCTTTTTCTCCAACCCTTCTCATGCTTAGTCCTTCTGCATAATATATCTGAAATATGAGAGACAAAGTCTTGCCACCCTGGCTTCTAAGGAGTATTCTGGCTGTACTTTTTCCAACACAGATTTGTTTATTCTTCTGGCATTCCATGTACTTTTAATATTCTTCTCCAACACCATAACTCAAGTACATTAATTCTTCTACAGTCTTCCTTATTCATTGTTCAACTTTCACATGCATATGAGGCTATTGAAAATACCATGGCTTGAATCAGGCTCACCCTTTGTCCTTAAATTAATATCTCTGCTCCTGAACACTTTAAAGTGGTCTTGTGCAGATTTGTCTAATGCAATACATCATTTGATTTCTCAACTTCCATGAGTGTTGATAGTGGATCCAAGCAAGATGAAGTCTTTGACAACATCAATCTTATCTCCATTTATCATGATGTTATTTATTGGTCCAGCTGTGAGGATTTTTGTTTTCTTTACATTGAGGTGTAACCCATACCAAAGGCTGTGTTCTTTGATCTTCATCTGCCATACATTAATGGCAGAGTATGGAATAGAAACTTTCTCAGTCGCCAACTGAGAAAAAGTTCAAAAGCAAGCTGGAAAATTAATGCTTGCAGTTTCCTGGGATTCTCAAGGGCCAGTACTGGAACACTATCAGGAAAAAAAGGTTCAACAATCAACAGTGCTCATTACAGTGAGATGCTCACTGAAGAGCTGAAGCGTAAACTTTGGATTAAACACTGAGGGTTTTGTGTGTTGTGATCCTGCATGACAATGTGTCTGTACATCCCCACCCACATGGCTGACACTCTGCAAAATCTTCATTTTGAGACATATAGTCTTGCTTTTGCTAATCAGACTTTCACCTGTTTGGTCCACTGAAAGCAACCCTTCAAGGGCAAAGATTCCCCTCTAATGAAGTGAAGACAGTGGTGCATTTGTGGCTCCCAGCTCAGCCTAAACATTTTAAAATAAGGGAATACAAAATCTTGTTGACAGATGGTCAAAGTACATTGAAAAGTCAGGAGATTATGTTGAAAAATGATGTATTTGTCTTTTCTAAAAGCTAATTAAAAGAAATTATACAGCCAGAGTGTGGGTAATTTTTGACTCACTCTCCTATAATACAGCATCTCAGATTATTTGCTCAGCATACAGATTGACTAAGTATGGTGAAAGAATACAACCCTAGCACAAACCTTCCTGATTTTAAACCGTGAACCATTCAGTGTCTCTTTGTTCTGTTTGAATGACTGACTCTTGGTCTATGTACAGGGTCCTCATGAACACAATTAAGTATTCAGGAATATCTATTCTCTGTAATGTTATCCAGAGTTTTTCATGATACACATAATTAAAAACCTTTGCATAGTCAATAAAGTACAGGTAAACATCTTTCTGGTAATTTGCTTTCAGCCAAGATCCATCTGACGTCAGCAATGGTATCCTCATTTCACATCCTTATCTGAAACCAACTAGAAAGTCTGGCAGCTTCCTGTCAATGTACTCTTGTACATTTTTGAGTGATATTTAGCAAAATTTTACTTGCATGTGATGTTAATGATAATTTCCAATAATAACTGCCCGATAATTTCGGCATTCCCCTGGGTCATCTCTCTTTGGAATGGGCACACATTTGGATAGCTTCCAATCAGTTGATCAGGTAGCTGTCTTCCAAATTTCTTGGCATAGATGAATGAGTGCCTCTAGTGCCTTATCAGTTTGTTGAAAGATTTCAATTTGTCAATCAATTCCTGGAGCCTTGTTCTTTGCCAGTGCCTTCAGTGCACCTTGGATTTCTTCCTTCTGCATCATTTGCTCTTGATTGTATGTTACCTCTTTAAATGGTTGAACATCAACCATTTCTTTTTAGTGCAGTGACTCTATGTAGTCCTTTCATATTTTGATGCTTTCTATATCATTCAATATTTTGCCCATGGAATACTCCAGTGTTGCAAGCCGAAGCTTACGTTTTTCCTCCATTCTTTCAGCCTGAGAAATGCTGAGCATGTTCTTCCCTTTTGGTTTTATAGCTCTAGGTCTATACTTGGAAATCATAAAATACCTCAATAAACTTTCATTTAATCCTCCTTTAGATTAAAGGTAGTTTAAGTTACCTTTAATTGAATTTCTATTATTGCAGTCAAAAGAGTTGCAACTGTGAAAGCATTGGATAATCTTGGTTACGAGATCCTTCTACTTAAGTTGGCATCTTGCAAAGAATTCTGAATGTCAATGGATATAAACATTGAGCCATGCGAATGACTGGAATTTAGGGTGGCTACTATCTGGTAGCGTAGTGGTCACGAATCGTGCTGCTAATCTCAAGGTTGGCAGTTCAAAACTACCAACCATTCTGTGGGAGAAAGATGAGGCTTTCTACTCCCATAAAGATTTACAGCTTTGGAAACCCTGTACAGGGTCACTATGAGTCGGAACCGACTCCACGGTACTTAACAACAGAAGCAGGTGTTTTTCTGAGAACTTTAGGAGTCCTGGTGTGGCACTGTGAGCTAATGCATCAGACTGCAAAGTCATTTGAACTGCAAGGTAGGTGGTTCAAGTTCATTAGCTGCTCCTTGGAAACCTTATACAGAGTCTCTATGGGTTGGAATTGACTCGACAGCACTTCACAACAAAAACTGTCAATAGGAAAGTAGGTTTCAATGAAGACTTGGATTGTATTTCTCTATCTTAAACTCTTGTTACATTTCCATGATCTTAGATTTGGAATGGATCTTACAGGTTACATACTTGCACAAATCTTGTCCAACCTTTCTTACAGAGCAGAAGGCCAATATCTCTTGAAATCAGATATTTGGCCATATGACTTCTAATTATATCAATTGGATTAATTGAAGGCCTATAGAGATCTAGAAAGATAGATATTATTTTTTGTTTAGAAATTCATATTGCTTCTCCTCGGCCATTTGTTAAATTTTTAAGACTGTGGCTGCTTTTAATACTCTCTTGGGATTCCTCTTCTTTCTCACTTCTGAGCCCAGTGGTAGATAATGAAGGGTTTTTTTTTGTGGCCAGGAGACATTTGAATTCAGAAACTTTGATCAAATTTAATTTGTGATTTTTGATTACTTTTGAGCTTCCTGGTGTTTGTTGATGATTACTGCTTACAAACTGCCTTAGCACAAATCTTTCTTAGTGTATGGCTATCTGTCAATAGAAAATTCCATGAATTTGGGGCAAGGACAGTTTTGAAAACATGGCAAGACTCAAGCTCAAATAGATTCTACTTACCAAAAGAGCTTGTCTCACTATCTGGGGAATCACACAGAGTAATGGTTGTTGTTGTTAAGTGTCATTGAGTTGGTTCTGACCCATAGCTACCCTGCTTAGGGTTTCCAAGGAGTGGCTGGTGAGTTTGAACTGCTGACCTTGTGGTTCAAACTGACTTTGCAGTCCAGCACATTAACCTGCACTGTGGCACCAGGATATATATAAACATATCCACACAACTATGTATCTTGGACTTCCCCTGTAGTTAGCACTGGACTGTGAATCACAAGGCTGACAGTTCAAACCTATCAGCTGTTCCTCACTACTTGGCGAATTACACAGAGTAAAGGTAAGAAGGATAAAAGGAGACATTTATGCACTGTGGGCTAATGTGTCAGACTGTGTAGCGCTGCGGGCTAATGCGTAAGACTGCAAAGTCATTTGAACTGCAAGATCAGTGGTTCAAGCTCACCAGCTGCTCCTTGCAAACCCTATACGGGGTCATTATGGGTCGGAACTGACTTGACAGCACTTAACAACAAGAATGCACTATAGGATAAACAAAGGATTGCTAACTACAAGGTTGACTGTTCAAAATGACCAGTTCCTCTCATGGAAGAAAGATGAGACTTGCTGCTCCATTAGAGCAGTTAACAAGATTTACGGGCACTTAACAACAGTATGCATCATAGACAGATCCATAAGGGGAACAGTAACACTGGGAACATACACACATCTTAGACTAATCAACCATTGGAGATGAAAAAGGGCAACATTTACCCAAGGACCAAGTTCAGAAGGGTTAGAAAAGAAAGGAATGAAGCAGAAAACACAGGAGGAAGTCAGATAAGTGAAGTAACATTGTGGGGATTGCAATCAATGACATGAAACAAAATATGTATGAATCGTTGGATGGAAAACTGATCTGCTCTATAAACATTCACCCTACTCACAATAAAAAGATAAAAATAAAAAAAAAGAGGAAAGGACAGACACAGTAAGTAACAGAGTCGCACACACAAAGGGAGGACAGATGAGAAGGGAAGATGATCTACAAACACAGGAATGGTCACCAGAAACTATGAGAGTAGCAAGGAAGAGCTGCTTTCTCAAAGCCCCCAGAAGGAATCAACAACCAAGACCCAGATTTGGATTTTTGGCTTCCAGAACTATGAGAAAATACATTTCTGTTCTATAAATCCACCCACTTTGTGATGTTTTCTTATGGCAGTCCTAGGAAGCAAAGATACTTGGTAATCAGTAACTCAGCTCAGCTCACCAAATAGGCTGAGTATCAGTTATGTCTTGGAGCCCTCAACCAAAACCAAACCTATTGCCATCAAGTTAATTCTGACTCATAGTAACCCTGTACATCCAGTACAGAGTTTCTGAGGAGCAGCTAGTAGTTTTCAATTGCTGACCTTGTGGTTAGCAATCCAATGCTTATCCTACAGCACCACACTAGGAGCATATAGGAGGCAAATTTATGAAAACCTTGTAGGAAGGAGTTACTGGGTCCAGGGACTCAGTACTATCATCTAATCTTGGGAACACTGAGATTAATTTGGCATAGCATAGTCCACAAAGGCAATATTTTACATCTTACTTTGGTGACTAGCAACTGGGGCTTAAAAGTTTGTGAGCAGTCATGTAAGGTGCAACTAGTCATCTCTCCTGCCTGAAGAAATGAAGAACAGAGACAACTGAAGATACGTGGAAACAGTAGAATGGACAAATGACCCACATGAACGTCAATCTCCATGACCTTGAGACCAGAAGAACTAGATGGTGCCTGGCTACCACTCCCAACAGCTCTGAAAGGGACCACACTAGAAAGTCCTGTCTTCTCCTTTGATGAGACAGGATTAGAATGAGGACCCACCCTACTCTGATGTGACTTTGACTGATCACAGCTGTAAAGAAAATCCCTTTTTCACCAACCAAAGCCACATTCACTGGTGCAGGAATTAGGATTTAGATTTATCTTTTTAGGGGGACAGTTAAAGCTGTTCCCTGTGGAAATAGTTTGTTTGCACCCTTTTCTCATGACCAGGAAGAAAGTCGCTTTGGTGTTTGCCTTTAGAACATTCTCTTCTCACTTCAGAACAACAGCCAATGTTGGGTACAAACCAAAAACAGCACCACTTGGTAGCTAGTTTTAAAGTGTCACAGATCAGGTGGAATTAGAAGTTCTGTAACTGCAGAGGTGCTGGGCTGTGTCCCACTGATGAATTATGTAAAACCTGTTTTTCCTGAATATTATTAATCATCCTCAAGCAAATGAAGACATGCTAATTAATTTGTGCTGGTTTTTACCTGCAAATGCCAAAGGAGCTAAACCAAATTAAATCTTCTCTTCTCTTTAAGACCAGTACCTTGTTAAAATTTCTGACTTCTCCAATTCAATTTGAAAGATGTGAGGTGTTTTGAAACTTAGTTTGCTTGTGGTTTCAGAATGCAAAAGACTCTTTCTTCAAAGTGCAACCCTAAATTTTATGGATAAGGACTTGAAATATAAATGGCTTTGGTGGTGCTGTCGTTAAGTGCACAGTTGTTAACCAAGAAATTGGCAGTTCAAACTCACCAGCTGCTCTGTGGGAGAAATAGGTAACAGTCTGTTTCCATGAGGATTGTTGTTGTCATTGTTGGGTGCCATTCAGTTGATTCCAACTCATAACGACCCCATGTACAGCCGAAAAAAATATGGCTGCATCCTCATCATTGTTGCCATGGTTTCAGACATATTGTCAATCCATCTCGTTGATGTCCTTCTCCAGAGACAATAGGTTCAAAGTATGTGAGAAGATACTTCTCACCTCCAAGAAACATTCTATCTTTCTTCCAAGACAGCTTTGTTCATTCTTTTGGGGCAGTCAGTGGTATATTTAATGTTGTTTGACAACACCATAATTCGAATCATTCATAATTCAAGATTATAGTCTTGGAAGCCCTGTGGGGAGGTTCTACTTAGTCCTATGGGGTCTCTATGAGTCATAATTCTATAGCAACAGGTTAAATACTTAGGTTTGTAAAAGAAGAAAATTCACTACTTAGCATTTCTCTCTGTTTAAAAATCTCTCTCCATTGTCACCTAAACAGCTACTTTGTTAGCAGCGGGGGTGACTTTGCTCATAATGTGGTTTATTTTTCTCTTTATTTCCCTTTGTGAAGCAAAATTCGGAGTCAATTCATAGAGAATCAAAGTTGAGAAAATTCTCTTTGAAAGAAACTACTGATAAGATATTTTTTCCCTGTGAAAATCAGGGTCAAATAAAAGATACCTTGGGCTTTGTTTAGGTTAAACCCCTGTTGAGAATTTGCATTCCCACCCCTGGGTATACTGAATCAGAACCAATATTTTAACAAGATCCCCAGGTGATTCTTATGTTTGCATAAGATGCTGTTGAAATTGATTCTGATTCAGTATACCTGGGGTATTTGTGGTGGCTGTTGTGGGCTGTGGAGTCACTTCTGACTCATAGTGACCCTGTAGAGGGTTTCTGAGGTTGTGAATCTTTATGGAAGTAGAAACCCTCATCTTTTTCTCTAGGGGTGGCTGGTGGGTTTCAATGGCAGACCTGTGGTTAGCAGTCCAGTGTTTGTCTTAAAGTGCTACTAGTGCTGCAAATTCTCATCAGGGGATCTAACCAAATGAACTGGTTCAAAGGTCTGTTTTTGTCAAGAGACACTACCTTCCATTCTCCTTATTACACCAGTTCAGGGGTCTGATGATTGAGATGCTTTTAATTTGAAATGATATTCTGCTTTATGTTTCATCCAAGTTGAGAAATAACCAGTAGCCTGCTCCTCATGGAATCAGTTTTACAAACAAAGAGCAGCACAGTTAGAGTTAAGAAATCAAACCAAAAGCATGACCTTACATCAACCTATAAGAAAGACAGAACATTGTTGTTGTTGTCAGGTGCCATGGAGTTGGAACCGACTCATAGCGACCCCATGAACAGCAGAACGAAACAATGTCCGATCCTGGGCCAACCTCACTACCTCTGCCACACTTGAGTCCATCAATGATGCCACCTGGCTGATCCATCTCGTTGGGGGTCTTCCTCTTTTTCTTTGATCCTCCACCTTACCCAGCATGACATCCTTCTCCAACGATTGTTTCCTCCAGACAATATGTCCAAAGTAGGAGAGACGAAGCTTAGCCATCCTGGCCTCCAAGGAGCACTCTGGCTGTACTTCTTCCAAAACAGATCTATTGGTTCTTTTGGCAGTCCATGGTACTTTCAGTATTCTCCTCCAACACCACAACTCAAAGGCATCAATTCTTCTATGATCTTCCTTATTCACGGTCCAGCTTTCGCATCCATATGAGGCTATTGAAAACACAATGGCCTGGGTCAGGCGCACCTTAGTCCTCAAGCTGACATCTCTGCTCTTCAACACTTTAAAAAGTTCCTGTGCAGCAGATTTGCCCAGTGCAATATGTCATCTGATCTCTTGACTGCTGCTTCCGTGAGTGTTGATAGTTGATCCAAGAAGAATGAAGTCCTTGACAACTTCAATCTTTTCTCCATTGATAAGAATGTTGTTTATTGGTCCAGTGGTGAGGATTTTTGTTTGCTTGACAGAACATAAGATGCCCAATAGATGGAATTGCTCTAACCTTCACCTGGCTAGGATCTGCTGACTGAAGTCTTTAATATGTAACTCCATAACTGATTATCCAGATTTTAGGAGCATCTCTAGGTGCATGGTGGCTCCAGAAGATAAGCACTGGACTGTGAACCATGAGGTCAGCAGTCAACAACAGCGACTATCAAAAGGCACCCTTGACTGTCACTGAGGAAATATTTGAGGGCACAGGTGAGAATGCCGGATCTTTCATTCTCACAGGGGTAGTGTCTTCATCTCTTCAATGGGAGGTGTAATCCTATCTCTCAATGCTCTTGTGAGGTTTCAGCATGCTGAAAGAGATCAAGAGTTCAGCATTGTGCTTGGTGGAGTGGCTGGTGGGTTTGAACTGCTGACCATTCAGTTAGTAGCCCAATGCGTAGCCTCCAACACCACCAGGGCTCCTTTGGCTCATAATAAGAGCTCTATAAGTTTTGATTAGCATTATTTATTCTCAAAGATATTAGAAATGGATCTCTTTTGAAAATATTATTCTATTTTGGGTGTGGCACTTTCAGCTCAGCACTGGACTGCAAACCACAAGTTTGACAGTTCAATCCACCAGCTGCTTCTTGGAAGTCCTGTACAGGTTCGCTATGAGTCAGAATGGATCCAAAGGCACTTAAGAACAACATTTCTAATGCAGGAAAGTCCATTATATAGAAGTAGATAGTTCAGCATTAAACTTGACTTGTAATGAGCACTCAGTAAACTAAGGCTGACCAGTGACCAGTTGCTCTTGAGTTGATTCCAGCTCATGGTGACCCTATGTGTGTCAGAATGGGACTGTGCTCCACAGGATTATCACTGGTTAAGTTTTTTGTAAGAAGCCCACTAGGTTCTTTTTCTGAGACACCGCTGTGTAGACTTGAACCTCTAACTTTTTGGTTAGTACGTGAGTGATTTAATCACTCATACCACCCTGGAAGTTGTTGTTGTTGTTGTTAGGTGCCATCAAGTCGGTACCAACTCATAGCGACCCTACACACAACAGAACAAAACACTGCTGGGCCTGTGCCAACCTCACAATCATTGCTTCATTTGAGCCCATCGATGCTGCCACTGTG
>NW_006408574.1:12774316-12782096 GCF_000296735.1 Chrysochloris asiatica
TTTGGTTTTAAGTGGATACTGTCTCTTTAAATTTTGAGGAGATCTATGCACATGCGTAGTAGAACCCTCCGAGGGTGGGGCTGGAGTATCCACTAGCTCAGGCACCCCTATAGTTACCAGAATGGAGGTACGCAGACAGCTAGGGACCAACGAAAAGATACCAAAAAAGAAAAAAAAAAAGAATGTCCACACCTCTATGTTTGCAGCTCTATCAGGCGTCCGTGGCTGCTCTGATCCTTTCCCCGCTTGGCCCCTCACAAAATGGCGGCTCCTGGAGCAGCTGAGCGTCCCGAACCAGGAAGCAATGGATTTCTTGCTTCTGCCACAAACTCCCCAACTGTAAGTCTTCCAACCTTCTAAATATTCCTTTATATGTGGTTCAGAGTACTGGGACCATTCCCTGAGCCTTCTTGGTCCTCTATTCTGTGTTGTTCTCAGGAGAGCTCGTCACTACACTTCCACCCAATCCACCATCTTTTTCCTTTCATTTTCTTTTGATCCTTTCTGCATCATCATTTTGTCCATAGAGGTTTTCAATATTTTAAGTCAAGGCTTGGATTTTTTCTTCAGTTCTTTCAGCTTGAGAAATGCTGAGACGTGTTCTTCCCTTTTGGGTTTCTAACTCCAGGTCCTTGCATATTTCATTATAATATTTGACTTTGTCTTCTCGAGGTAACCTTAAATTTTCTGCTCAGCTCTTGTACCTCCTCATTTCTTCAATTTATGTAGCATCTCTGGTGTTGTAGGATAAACACTTGACCACTAGTTTGGGTTGAACAGCATGGTTGGTGTTTCCAACTCACCAACTGTTCCTCGCATACCCTATAGAGGGTTGCTATGGATCAGAACTGACTCAACGGCACTTAGAAACAGCATGCTGGAGAGAAATCTTCAGAGTCTCTCTGACATCCATTTTGCTCTTTTCCAAAATTAATTTGCTAGAGATAATTTAAAAAATGACTACACTGTATATTAACAGGGACCTGCCAGAAGTCCAGCTGTATTCCAAAGGGGACATGTAATGTGGGATATCATTCCTGACATCATATGGATCTTGGCTGAAAGCAGAGAATACCAGAAAGCTGGTTACCTGTGCTTTATTGATTTCACAAAGGCTTTTGAGTGTGTGGATCATTGTAAGCTATGGACAACATTGCAGAGAATGAGTATTCCAGAACATTTAACTGCTCACAAGAAATAGACCAAGAGGCAGTCGTTTGAATAGAACAAGTGGACACTGAATGGTTTCAAGTCAGGCAAGGTGTGTGTCAGGATTGTACTCTTTCACCATACTCATTCAATCTGTATGCTGAGTAAATAATCCAAGAAGTTGGGTCATATGAAGAAGAATGTGGCAATAGGATTGGAGGAAGACTCATTAACCACCTGTGATATGCAGATGATACAACCTTGCTTGCTGAAAGCAGAGAGGACTTAAAATACTTACTGATGAAGATCAAAGACCACAGCCTTCAATATGGGTTGCACCTCAATGTAAAGAAAACAAAAATCCTCACCACTGGACCAATACACAACATCCATATAAATGGAGAAAAGATTGAAGTTGTCAAAGACTTCATTTTGCTGGGATCAGCCATCAACAAGAAATCAAACAATATAATCCATTAGGCAAATCTGCTGCACAACACCTCTTTAAAGTGTCGAAGTGCAAAGATGTCAGTGTGAGGACTAAAGTGTACCTGATCCAAGCCATGGCTATTTTAAATAGCCTCATATACATGTGGATGTTGGACAATGAATAACGCATGCTGTAGAAGAACTGCTGTATTTGAGTTATGGAGTTGGAGAAGATTATCAAAAGCACCAGGAACTTCCATAAGAACAAACAAATCTGTGTTGGAAGAAGTACAACTAGAATGTTCCTTAAAAGCCAGGATGGCCAGACTTTGTCTCTCATATTTCGGATATGTTATCAGGTGGGACCGGTCCTTGGAGAAGGACATCATGCTTGATAAAGTGGAGGGTCAGAGAAAAAGAAGAAGACCCCAATAAGCTGGATTAGCACAGTGGCAGCTACAATTGGCTCAAACATAGCAACAATTGTGAGGATGGCACAGGACCGGACACTGTTTCCTTCTGTTATATGTAAAGTCGCTATGAATCGTTACCAACTGGACAGCACCCAGAAGAACAATGTGGTAAAGTCCCAATAGATAGCATCTAGCTCATCCTAATCCATTTTATTGCATTACTGGTCAATCCATATATCTCCCAGTGTTATGTGTCCCTGGCTCATGGTAAAGTCTTTTAATAAAAGTTGATCCTTGATTTTGTCATTTTGTCCTAGCAAAATAATAAATTCTACCCTTTGATCAAACTTTGTAAAGCCTGGCTATTTTCACAGCGAATTGATTTCTACTTTTTCTCTAACAAGAAGACTGTTTATGGAAAAAATCCTTGAGGCTAGAATTCCTAGGTTAATTCCAACCTGTTTTATATCTAGAATCCAGAAATCTGGCCCAAGAGAGGTAGGTTCTGTGAATTATCCTGCAGGTGTAATTAGGATTGTAGGGCCTGGGCTTGATCCTTTTAGCAAGATTTTTCCAGTGTGGAGTTGGCAGGCATTATCCCCTGTATTTCCAGGGGTTATTACTGTCTGGAACTGATCGTTTTCTGTTAGCTTGCTGCTCTGCTTGTTAGTAGGGTCTTTCACATCCCAGGGCTCTAAGACAGGGTCCAAGAAGAGGCAGAGGCTGTTGCAGAAGGGCTCTGAGCCCCAGCAGCATTCCCTCGGTACACACTATTTCTGTGCAAGCACATCCCGCGGATTCTAGCTGCAAGGACTGTGTGTCTCTTGGCTTAAGACTCTCTCTGACAGTGGAAGATCTCAGCCCAAGAGTGGGGCAGGCTAAAAGTGCAGGGGTGTTCCAAGGATGGAAGGGGTTGATGGAGAAGTGCCAAGCTTACTTGCCCTTTGGATGGGGAATACAAGATGCATTCTACACTCTTTTCCAGGCTTCCCCAGTATGATTGATTACCCACATGTCCAGAATGGTAGCTTGTTAAAAAACAAAACAGAGCAAGAAACCCACTGCGTCCTGTTGCTGTAGAGTCAATTCTATCTCATGGAGACATTACACGTTACAGAGAAGAACTGTTCATAGGATTTTCTTGACTGTAATCTTCATGGAAGTGGATCACCAGATCTTTCATCTGAGCAGTTGCGGGAGGGTTTAGAGCACCAGGCTTTCAGTTAGGGCTAGAACACAGATGGTACCACCCAGGAACATGGTTCTGCTGCTAGACCCTCTTCCCCTTATCTGTGTTCTTCTTTCCCCTCTCTCATGTCTCCACTCCCTTACCACAGTTTCCTGGGATCATCTTCTAAAGAAGTAACTTCAACTCATATCCTTGTCTCGGAGTATTCTTTGGAGGAAACCAGCTTTATGGAAAGAGTTTTGGTGGTGCTGTAGGATAAGCGCTGGATTGCAAGCTCAGCTGTTCAAACTCATCAGCCACACTGTGGAAGAAAGATGAGGCTTTCTGCTCCTGTAAAGATTTATAGCCTTGGAAAGCTTCTATTCCCATGAATCAGAATCGACCCAGTGACAGTGGGCTTGTTTGTTTGTTTTTTAACCTAGGACAAAAAGTCTGCTCAGTTTTCCTCATTTCTTCCATCAGGTTTTATAACCATGTCCTGTGGGCTCTCATTCTCCTGAAAATGTCTTCCCTGTATCTCCTCATCTTCATGACAGGGAAGGAAGGAACAGAAGAGGGAAATGACATCCTAGGTGTATACTATGTAGGTGATTTCAAATTCTTGGTGTCATTTTTTGATGTTGTGTAGTAGTATTTCCATTTTACAGATGAGAAAATGGAGGCACAGAAGGCTAAATATCTCAATTGAAGTAATGCAAGTTCTACTTTGTTCTTAATGTTCTTGTTTCCAGTTTGGGGAACACATCAGGGAGAGGAATAATGTACATCTCCCCCATCTGTTTTATATCATTTATAAAGCAGGATCAATCATTTCATGTCACCCCTAAAGTTCCATGTGACAAGTACAATACAATTCAACTCCACTCTTTGGCCCCCATGGTCCTCTATTATCTGGTCCTTACTTTTCTCTGATCTTAGAGCATCTTAGAGCATTCTCGTCTGCCCTCACTGTGTTCTAGATCAGCAATCCCTCTCTCTGTTCTGGACGCGTACCTCAGGCCACCTTCTGGTCTTTGCATTTGCTGTTTCCTCTGCCTGAACGCTCTTTGATAGCTCTTTGCAAGGCTACCTCCCTGGAATCATTCAGGTCTCAGCACAAATATGACTTCCTCAAAGGGGCCTTCTCTGACCTCTCGCTAAACTACTTGCTCCCTTTTCTGTCCACTCACCTAGACATCCTCTATCAAGGTTTTCTTTTTATATCCCATGCACGTATTAACTCATTTGTTTCTTATTGCCCAACCTCATTGGAATGCAGCTGATCAAGGACCAGAACTCTGCTTGTCTTATTTTTTCTAGTTTCCCCAGGGCCTAGAACAGTGCTTGGCACATGTTTTGTCAAATGAATAAATATATAACTTAAGTGAGACAGTAGAGAATGAAATTCTAGACATGTATCTGATAGGATCTTAAAACATATTTTGTGTATAACTAAGATTTATTTACCCAGCCCTTTGTAATCAGCAGAATTAATATAACTTGAAGCAAATGCATCTTGCTGACATTTTGGAACCTGTGTGCTTTTATCCATACCAATCAATTTAAGAGTGTGTAAAACAGCATGCTATCTGATGAAAAATGTTAGAGAAGAAGGTGGGCAGCGGCTTAGCTTCTGTATTTCTGGCACATTTAACATCATTCCAGGAAAGTAGACACTGAATTTAATTAAAGATGGCTTGGAGGGTGGAGGAAAGAAGTATGGAGAGAGTCTTAACAACCTTTCACCTTTTGGACTTGACTTAAAAAGAAACAAACAAACAAAAAAGAAATATATTATGGTTGAAAGGCATACGGTTTAAGCCCTATGAAATCTAGCATTTGGTTTTCCCATTTCTTTTATTTTGAGATTTGCATTTTTGTTCAGTTTTTCACGAGGAAGAATAGAGAAAGTGAAGTGATATACTTGTGCTTGTGTGGTTGCTTTAGTGACATTCCTTGTTTTTCCTGATGATGAAAATTATCCATACTCAGGACATTTTGAAAGTGAAGATAATATAAAGTAGAAAATGCCAGTCATATCTAAGCCTATCTCTAAATGATTGGGTAACATTTTGATCTGTTTCTTTCCAGTTATTTTACTATGATTATGAATAGCTGGACATACTATAGGTCTTCAAATCTAATTTAATATCTGCTATAACATGCACTGGAGTCTTGGTGTGGTGCTGTGGGTTAATGCACTGAACTGCAAAGTTGGTTTGAACCACAAGGTTGGTGGTTCAAGCTCACCAGCCACTCCTCAGAAACCCTATACAGAGTTGCTATGGGTTGGAACTGACTAGATGACACTTAACAACAACAACAATAAGATGCACTAGACTCCTGGTGTAGCGCTATAGGATCAACACGGAACTGTGAACAACAAGGTCGGTAGTCTAAACCCTATACAGGGTTGCTATGAGTTGGAACCGACTCAAAGGCACTTAACAACAGTAATATGCATAGGACTGCTAACCACAAGGTCGGTGGTTCAAACCCACCAACGCTATACAGTGTCAGCATGTATCAGAACCAACATGACAGCACTTAACAACAACAAATATTGGTTTACTTATTGTATTTCAAGAAAAAAAAATTAAAGATACATTAAAAAATTTGCATATCACTTTCTTCTGTTACAATTGGAGGTGGTTCCCTTCTTATTTTGATCTAAAGTTTGTTTTGAATCGCTTTTGGCCAGCCCTGGTTATGTGCTGCCTCCCATAATATGTGCTTCAAGTCCCCCTTTGACATTTTTATCTACTGCCTAATGTCAAAGTGTGTTAAAAAGTAATGAGATTTGATCTGCATTTTGTGTTTGGTTAAACTCATAATTTTTGCCTTTATTGAATTACACATCACAAGTTTCTTTTGAAATTCAGCCAGCAGCTTTTACTCATGGATTGTCAGTTCCCAAATAATAGTTGTTCATGATGCATGGCTCAGCCGTCCCACTCTCTCCCAGCTTTGAAGACTGCCCGGTGTCTTCACAGAGATTAGGCATTGCAAGATTAGGCATTCACATATGCATTGCAAGAAATGACATGTGTGTCACAACTTTATCCGTCAGCTTGTAAGATCTTTTTGATAGATCATTTTAGGTTTGTTCTAATTTTTAATAAAGATCCAGCTGTGAAAAACATACACTATGGAATTTTTTAAAAAAAACATGGTATATGTGGTGTGGTGCTGCAGGATAATGCGCTGGACCATAAGGTCAGTTTCAACCTCAAGGTTGGTGTTTCAATCCTACCAGCCACTCCTTGGAAACTCTATACAAGGTCGCTGTGGGTCAGCTTCGACTCAACAGCACTTAACAACTTATATGTAACAATATGAATGTTTTATTTTTTCAGCACAGTGGTTTTCAAGTCTGTTGCACATTAGAGTCACATAGCTATTTTTAAAAGTGTATGGCAAGTCCACAGGGAGCCCTGGTAGCATAGTGATTACTCATTGGGCTCCTAACCTCAAGGTTAGCAGTTCAAATCTACCAGCTGTGCTGCAGGCAAAAGATGAGGCTTTCTGCTTGGTATAGATTTACTACCTTGGAAACCTTACACAGAGTCACTGTGAGTTGAAACTGACTCCACAGCACCCCACCACCACATCTCAGATGTTGTGGAGACACAAGAAGCTACTATTTATTAAAAAAAATTCTTCAGTAGCCAAGGCTGAGACCATCATTTGAATAATTGGTACCAGGATTCTTCTTAGGATGGAAAGTGTTATTGTTTTGGAAAACATTGTAATAAACAGTCTGGGATAGAAGGTCAGACCCCGACAGGACTCTTGTCCAGCAGCCCTAGCAGCAACACGAAAGATAAGTTGCTTTTCATGGGAAAATGAGAGCAATTTATTTTATTGCTCTAGAAGAAGAACACATCTGTCTTGGAAGAAGTATAGCCAGAATGTTCCTTAGAAGTGAGGAGGGTAACATTTTGTCTGACTGACTTTGAACATGTTATCAGGAGGTACCAGTCCTGGCAAAGGATATCATGCTTGACAAAGTAGAGGGTCAGTGACAAAGAGGCAGACCCTCAATGAGATGGAATGACACAGTGGCTGTAAAGATGCGTTCAAATACAGCAATGATTTCAGGATGGTGCAGGATGTGGTGCTGCTTTGCTCTGTTGTCCATGGGGTCACTATGAGGTGGACCTAACTTGATGGGACCTAACAGCAACAGCAACAAGAGGATGAGGGATAGAAAAGAAAAGCCGAATGAATGAAGCGGTTCCCATGAGATACAAGATTGGGTAACGCAAAGAGGCAAGTGGCCAGTGAAAGCTTCCCTGGGGTAGAGTGGCTGAAAATAATATAAAAATGATAATATAATGTTTAATAGTGTTTGTTGTTATTGTTAGGTACCATCGAGTAAGTACCAACTCATAGCGACCTTATGCACAACAGAACAAAACACTGCCTGGTCCTGGGACAACCTCACTATTGTTGCCACGCTTGAGCCCATTGATGCTGCCACTTTGCTAATCCATCTTGCTGGGGGGTCTTCCTCTTTTTCTCTGACCCTCAACCATACCAGACATGACATCCTTCTCCAGTGACTGGTCTTTCCTGACAATATGTCCAAAGTGTGAGAGGCAGAGTATGGCCATCTTGG
>NW_006408574.1:12786751-12794016 GCF_000296735.1 Chrysochloris asiatica
AGCTGTGGAGCTTAGGCAGGTATTTCCATGTGACTGCCTTTCTGTAGATATGACATTATCCTTTACAAAGGGATGGTTCAAAATGAATGGTTTTAAATTATGTTGTTATCCTAATAATTAATGAGTATGTTGTTGTTGTTAAGTGCTGTGGAGTTGGTTCCAACTTATAGCGACCCTGTACAGTGTTTCTGAGGCTGTAAATCTTTACGGGAAAGCCTCATCTTTCTCCCGCTGAACAACTGGTAGTTTTGAACTGCTGACCTTGCGGTTCACAGCCCGATTCATAACCACTACACTACCAGAGCTCCTTATCTCCTTAATTTACATGATTGTTATCTGATTGTTGTTGTGATGTGCCGTGGAGTCCGTTCCGACTCATAACAACCCTGCACAGAGTTTCCGAGGCTGTAAATCTTTATGGGAGCAGAAAGCCTCATCTTTCTCCCATGGGACAGCAGGGAGTTTCGAACTGCTGACCATGAGATTAGCAGCCCGATTCCTAACTGTTACACTACCAGGGATCCTGCTTTATTTGTATGAATTTATTCTTCTCAAATTATTTGCATTGTAAATAATTTATTTGAATGGATGTGTGTCCACATTGGAGTCCCATTGTGGCAAAAATCATTAATGTGCTTAGCTATCAAAGGTTGGAGGTTCAAGTCCCCCTAGAGGATGGAGGAAGAAAGATGTGCCTATCTACTACTTCTTTCTTTAAAAAATACTTTTTATTGTGTTTTGGTTGAAAGTTTGCACAGAAGATTAGATTCCTAATCCACAATTTCAACTCAGAGTGCTCAGTGGCATTGCTGACATTCTTCACAATGCTCCAACATTCTCAGTGTTTCTGTTCTTGTTTCATTTTTAATAATTTAGTTTACCTAACCTGTTGTCTTCTCATCTTTGTTTTTAAAGGAGTTGTTGCCCATTTGTTCTTATATAGATGAAGTTCTTAAGGGAGTAGAATACTCATGGGTGATAATCTTATTTTATGAGACAATCTGTTATTTAGCCAAAAGATGACCTCAGGGGTTAATTTTGGCTCAAAGTTTAAACATGATCTCAGTGTAATAGTTTTGAATAATCTCCCAGTGTCAACAGGTCCAGTAAGTGTGGATTTTGTAAGAATTTGAGGTCCTATTCCAGACTTTTCTCTTGTTCCATCGGGTTCTACCTACTGGGGCCCTGATCAGACAGTTGACTGTAGGACACCACCAGTTCTAGTCTCAGGGTAGATGGGACTGTGATTCTTGTAGATAACCATATTTTTATACAAGTAACCTACACATTATGCAATTTTTCCAAGAGTGTCCTCCCCTAGAAGCATTTTCTTAAGCATGTTATGCTAATAGTTTAGTATGCTTATGAAAATCCCCTGGGGGCAGGGCATGTTTGTCAAATAAACTAGTCCTTTTGACCAGTTCTTTCTCTTGAGCCTGGTTTTCTTTCTCTTTTACTCAGGACAAATAGAGACCAATCATTGTATCTTAGATAGTTGCTCAAAGCTCTAGCTAGCGACTTCTAAACATTTAACCATTGAAAACCCTATGGCATACAGTTCTACTCTGATCCAGATTGGGTCACCTTGAGTTGGAATTGACTCAATGGCAACTGGTTTATTGGCCTCCATGTGGCTCTTGTAGAGAAAGCAGGTGTGCTGAATTCCTCTAAGGAGTGATTGTTTTATCAAAATGACCAAAACCATGATATACCTACTTCTTTGAGAGCAAATATTACCAAGTTAGGAGCCCTGTGTCACAGTGTGTGGCTACGAACCAAAAGGCCAGCAGTTTGCGTGCACTAGCAGCTCCGTGGGAGGAAGAGGTAGCAATCTGCTTTTAGAAAGATTGCTATTTTTGTTGTTGTTTAAGTGCCATCGAGTCGGTTCTGACCCGTAGCGAAGCTTCATATGGTTTCTGAGGCTGTAAATCTTTGTGGGAGCAGAAAGCTTCATCATTCTCCCATGCCACAGCTGGTGGGCTCAAAGAACTGACCTTGCAGTTTGCAGTCCAGTGTTTATTTTACAGAGAAACCCTATGGGGACAGTTTAGTCTGCCTTATTGGGTCTCTATGCATTCGAATTGACTCAGTAGCAACAGGTTTGGTTTCGGTATTTCAAAGTTACCTACTATTGGGGACCACTGCTTGGGAAGATATTCAAATGAGAAGCCTAACCAAAAATTGTATCATGTGCCATGGAGTCGATTCATAGCAACTCTGTACAGGGTTTCTGAGGCTGTAAATCTTTATGGGAGAAGAACGCCTCATCCTTCTCCCACAGAACAGCTGGTAGTTTTGAACTGCTGACCTTGAGGTTAGTAGCCCAATTCATAAGCACTATGCTACCAGAGCTCCTTAACTATTAAGGTACTGAATGCATAAATTGTAGTCTTGATGTGGCACTGTAGGATCAGCACTGGACTGCTAGACACAAGTGGGTTCAAATCCACTAGCCACTCCTTGGAAACTCTACACAGGGTTGCTATGAGTCGAACAGATGGCACTCAACAACATAACAACAATGCATAAGAACATCCTAGCGAAGGCTTCACTTGTCTTCTCTTTCATATGGCTCTATCAAGAAAGAAGCAGAGATAGATAGGACATCGGTAGTTTTAAGGCAGAATTCTGGCCTTATGTGTGGAACACTGAGTGAACTCCTGATCAATGCACACAAGCACACAATATGCAGCCAATTCCCATCTGTCAGTGGAGGCACACTGCATGATGGGGAACAGTTTTCAGCAGAGCTTCGGGAATAATACATGTTAAGAGGGAAGGTCTGATGATCTGTTTCTGAATGTCAGTAAAAGAAACCCTACACATGGCCAATGTTCCAACAGCAAGCTATCGGGGGGATGTAGGACTAGACAATGTTTTGTTCTGTAAACACTGACCTATTTTGATCCTATTAAAGCTTGCAAACAACAAGAAGATTCTCCTGTTCATCGATACCAGACCCACTGAGGTGTCCTGATAAGACAGGATTCTATGAATCTGAAAATGAAAAGAGCTGGGGGAAAGGAGAGGGATCATACAGCCAGGTTGAGGTGAGCAGGAGCATGGAAGGCAAGCTGAGGATGGGCGATTTATGAGATACTAGAAGCAAAATCCTGCTTGAGTCAGCAGGCTCGGCAGCTGAAGCTGGGAGCTTAATGGGAGGGATGGTGAATGGTCTTCGAGTTCAAAAGGGAGGGCTGAGGGCTGAGCAAGAAGCTTTTTTAAGATGAGGTGAATGGTCTCAGAGAGCCTGAGATACCATTTGACTCTGTTAAAGAGACCTGGAGGATACAGATTATGCTTAAAAATAGCACAGCTATACAGCACAGGCTCCAGCTCTGGGGAGAAGAAGGAGAAGGACGATGGCAGAGATCAACAGCTTTGGAAACAAATGCTTTCCAGGCGACTGAAAAGCCTGATTGATCAGAGACTAATAAAGCCAAGAGCTGCAAAAGATGGAAACTTCTGAAAGAAAAACAGTGGAGGAACATGAGGAGGGTTGGTAAAGCCACGGCATCCACCGAGGAGCTGGAATATAAGGACAATTATTTTTATTCTAAAATCTTTTAAATGCACAGGGAAGATCTCCACTCCGTCTTCCTTTCTATGTTTACACTTTATACACATGCAGTTTTGTGAGAGTATTCAACAGAAAGTTGAAGACATCACAATCAAAAGCTATTACTGTCGAGGGGATTCAGCCTTGCAGTGACCCTCCTGGACAGAAGAGAACTGCCTCTTAGGGTTTCCAAGGCTATTCAAATCTTTATGAAAGCAGACAGCCTAAACATAGATTCGAATGGCTAACCTTTGGCTAGCAGTCCCACCAAATCCACCACAAGAGGTCTTTGGCATCACAACATTTGCCTCTAGTTGCATCGGCATACTCTCCCCCTGACCCCAGAACAAAGACACTTTCTGTGTGACCACAGTCTTGTTATGGCATCTGAGAAGACAAATCTATTAATTCAGTTCTATTGGTTCAAGAGAGTCCAAGCTTCAATTTCTTTAACTGTCTCTAAAGTCTTTGTAATTATCGCACAAACCTAAGTACAAGATCTAATCAGGATTTATACATAGACGACTCTGTGGTTAGCCTGTTGTTATTGTTAAGTGCCATCAAGTCTGTTCTGACTCATAGTGATCCTGTATAGGGTTTCCAAGGAATGGCTGGTGAATTTGAATCACCGACCTTGCAGTTCAAACTGACCTTGCAGCCCAATGCATTATCCCACAGCCCCACATCAGGGCTCTTTGCACTTAACAGTAGAATGCTTACCACAGAGCCACACCAGGACTCCAGAATGCTCCATAGAGATGAGGATGGTGAGACTTTGTGTCTCATACTTTGGTCATGTTTTCAGGAAGGGCATGATGCTTGGAAGAGTGAAGGGTCAGTGAAGAAGACGAAGACTCCTGAGGAAGTGGATTGATACAGTAACACAACAATGGGCTCAAGCATAACAATTGTGAGGACCAGGCCGTGTCTTGTCCTGTTATGCCCAGGGTCACTATGAATTGAAGTTGACTTCATGGCTCCACCACCAACAGCAAAGAACTCTCATACTATTATATTTGTAGTGTGGTTCAACTGGTGACAAATTCTTTACTTTTTGTTGAAATGAAAATGCCTTTACATTGCCTTCAGTATTGAATCCCCCCATGCCTGGATACTGAGTTCTAGGTTGATAATGATTATACTTTAGCACTAAGAAGAAAACATCCCTTTGTCTCCTGGTTCTTATTTATTTTTTGAGAAATCAGCTGTCAGCCCTATTATTTAATCTACATTGAAGAGAATGTGACCTTTTTTGGGGGGGACTGTTTCACTAATTATGCTATGAATGTCCTTGGTGAGGTTTAATTTATATATATTCTGCTTGGCGTTCACTGAAATTCTTGGATCTGTGGGTAAATATATGTCATCAACTTATTAAAATTCTCTATTATCATTTCAGATATTGTTTCTGCCCCATTCTCTCCCTCTCTTCTTTTTTTGAAATTCAAATCATCAACATCGATATTTTCACCATGCCCTTTACATTCTTTCTGTATTACTGTAGTATTTCTCTGTAAATGCTCTTATTATTTTAGTCTGAATATTACTTTCTGATAAATTTTCCATTTCACAATATTGTTAGGTTCTGCCAAGTTGGTTCCAACTCATATTGACTCCTAAGTACAACAGAATGAAGCACGACCCAGTCCTGTGCTTCCCAGAATGGTTATGATGTTTGCTCCTATCCTGTTAGTCACACACAAAAGAACCCAGATGCAAACTGAAGCCATTGAGTTGATTCCAACTAAGAGTGACCCTACAGGGCAGAGAGAACTGCTCCTTAGATTTTCCAAAGGAAATCTTCATGGGAGCAGACAGCTTCATCTTTTGCATTTTAGGTTCTAAGAACTTAGGCTCTAAGGAGCTCTGGCAATGCAGTGGTTATGAGTTGGTATAGTGGTTATAAGTTGGGCTTCTAACCTCAAGGTCAGCAGTTTGAAACTACCAGCTGTTCTTGGGAGAAAGATGAGGTTTTCAGCTCCTGTAAAGACCTACTGCCTTGGAAACCCTATATAGGGTTGCTGTGAGTCAGAACCAATTCCATGGCACATAACCACCACCACCACCAAGAGCTGCACTATATGTATTGAAAGCTAGATAATGATTATGGAAGACTGAAGACAAATCAAAGCATTTGAATTATGATGTTGGTGAAGAATATTGAATAGATCATGAAGTGCCAGTGGCATGAACAAATCTGTTTTGGAAGAAATACAGTCAGAATACTTCTTAGAAGGGAGGATGGAAAGACTTTATTTGGCTTCTTTTGGACATAGTATCAGAAGGACGTAGAAGGACGTCAAGTTTGGTAAAGTAGCAAGGCCCTCAACAAATGGATTAACAGTGTCTACAATGAAGGGCTCAAATATAGCAATGATTAGGAAGACAGCTCAGGACTAGGCAGTGCTTTGTTCTGTTGTATATAGTGTCATTATGAGTTAAATCCTACTTTATGTCACCTAATAACAATAGCCCACCACTTGTTTGTCAATTTATCATACTGTGGTGGCTTGTGAGTTGCTGTGATTCTGGAAGCTATGCCACAGGTATTTTAAATACCAGCAGGGTCACCCATGGTGGACAGGTTTCAGATGAGCTTCCAGATGAAGACAGACTAGGAAGAAGGAGTGATGAACTAATTCTGAACATTTAGTCACTCAAAACCTTATGAATAGCAGAAAAACCCTGTCAGATATAATGCCAGAAAATGAGCCCCTCAAGTTGGAAGCCACTCAAAATGCAACTGGGGAAGAGATGCCTTCTCAAAGTAGTGTTGACCATGATCACACAAATGGAGTAAAGCCTGTGGGAGAAAAGCCATTGGGACCTTCATCTGCTGATGGGCACAATTCAAAATTACGAGAAACAGCCGTAAACATCCATTAAGAATCGGAAGATGGAATGTATGAAGTATGAATCTAGGAAAACTAGAAAACGTCAAAAATTAAATGGAACGAATAAACATTGATATCTTAGGCATTAGTGAGCTGAGATGGATTGGTATTGGTCATTTTGAATCTGACAACCACAACGTTTACTATGCCTGAAATGAAAAATTGAAGAGGAATGGTGTATTCAGCCTCAAAAAGAACATATCCAGATGAGTCATGCGGTACAATGCTGTCTGTGATAGGAAAATATCCATGAGCCTACAGGGAAGACCAATTGATACCACTATTATTCAACTTTACACACCAACCACTAAAGCCAGTAAGTATGAAACAGAAGAATTTTAACAACATCTTCAAACTGAAATTGATCAACCATGCAATCAAGACGTATTGGTCATTACTGGTGGTTGGAATGAAAAAGTTGAAAACAAAGAGGAAGGATGAAAAGTTGGAAAATATGTCCTTGATGATAGAAATGATGCTGGAGATTGCATGATAGAATTCTGCAAAACCAATGATTTGTTCATTTCAAATATCTTATTTAGATAGACCTCAACAGATGGAATACACAGAAATCAAATTGACTACATTTGTAGAAAGAGACGGTGGAAAAGTTCCATATCATTAGCCAAAACAAGGCCAGGGGCAGACTGTGGAACAGACCATCAGTTGCTCATATGAAATTTCAGACTGAAGCTGAAGAAAATGAAAACAATCCATGAGAGCCAAAATATGACCTTGAATATATCCCACCTGAGTTTAGAGATCATCTGAAGAACAGATTTGATACATTAAACACTAAAGACCAAAGACCA
>NW_006408574.1:12794116-12794872 GCF_000296735.1 Chrysochloris asiatica
GTTTTCTTTACATTGAGATGCAATCCATACCAAAGGCTGTGCTCTTTGATCTTCATCAGTAAGTGTTTTAAGTCCTCTTCACTTTCAGCAAGCAAAGTTAATATTATTTATACATTATTATTTGAACTTCTCTTTTTGACTTCCAAATCCATAAACTCTTCAATGCTCTTAAATAATTTATGTGATTTTTCCCTCTTAGTATATACTGAGGAAAGAGTTGAGCTAAAAACCTAAAACCTGGGTTGATGCAGTGCAAAGAGGAAGAGGATCTTAGAGTTGAGGTGACCTCAAGAGTATACATTTTTCAAGAAGAATTCTGGTACTTTTGCCCTTCCATATATAAGACATGGAATGAATGTTTGAAGCCAGTTTAATTCAACATGCAAAACCAGGACAATCTACCTAACATGCAAATCAACAAACACATGCACACCTTTCTCTTCATATTCATATTGTAAATTAAATAGACATAATCTAGGTGCATATACATAATTTTTCATTCTATTTTTTTGCATAACATAATGCCATAAATATTTTCCCATGTGATTAATTTCTTTTAGCTTGAGTTTTTTAAAAATAATTTTTAAAAGGTTTTTATTGTGGATTGAGTGAAAATTTACAGGGCATATCATCAGTTTTACATTCAACAAATCATATGCCTTGTTTCATTACATTGATTATAATCCCCTTCATGTACCATCAGTTAACAGTATTTCTCCCTACTCAACAGCACTTAACAACTTATATGTAACAATA